>NC_043755.1:20734395-20949395 GCF_902148845.1 Salarias fasciatus
ACAGCCCGATGTTCCGTCAAAGGGTTCCATGAGAGGAACCCTGCTCAGTGCATGAAGAGCTCAAATGAGACACATGAGAAGACACATTAACGGGGCTTGTGATCTGACCAGGGCTCAGAGGAGCCACAGTCACAGGAGAATAAAGCTTCATTCTGATTTTAAAGCATATACCTGCATGTATTCCGTTAATTAATTCCATTCTGTGCATGGTCACTTTCTTGGATACAACAACATATTTAAAGGCCAAGCATCTGTAGAAGCGGACTTGGGATCGGAAGTTCTCTGGTTCGATTCCCACAGCAGACAAGGCTAATCAAGCATGACCCTTGACCTTCATCAGCTCCCCAGGGCACCTTAAAGCTCGTGTCCGGAGTTTCCGTTCATTTCCAACATATGTATCATTTTTCAACAGAGCTTAAATGTGTCAGTCTGGTTCGATACTACAATATAATATTAGCATAAAGCAATATAAAAATGTATTTATGAGCCCTGCCTTCGTCTCATAGACCCCCGTGTTATCCGAAAAAGCGCCGGTCAGCTTCAGCCAATAGACTTCGAGCTTCTGCATTCTCGTGCTGTCAATCAAAGTGTGCAGCCAGAGAGCACGCACACTCGCCCAGGCAGAGGTGAGTTAGCTCCGCAGCAGCCACCCCGCTTACCTCGGATATATCCACTGTCTGCTGAACATCCACCGTAAACAGCTAAACATGGAGGATGCTGTAGGACTCGGAGGCTCTCACTTTCACCCGACAGATAATAGCATGCACAATTAAAGGGGCGTGGCTTGGTCGCTCATGAAAGCAGAGGGAGGGCGGAACCTGAGACGTTGGTTTAATAAAAACCCTCTCTTTCAAAACTCCGGACACGAGCTTTAATGTATCTCCGCATCTTACCCTAGAAATAGGATGGGTAAATGTGAAAAAAGAAATTTTCATTTTTCAGATTTCACCTCTGATCCAGTCTGTGGGCCTGTTGGGTTTCACAGTGTAGTGATGTGTGTGTCGGTCAGTGGTCACACATCCCCGACACTTGCTGCCCACAAACCCAGACCATAGATTTCAGGTTTCCATGAAAGATTTTTCAACGATTTCCCACCTTCCATCTAAGTGTCAGTGTGCAGCTGTCACGAAGACCCTATAGACGGAGTGTCGTTGCCCAAACGCCACTAAGGGAGTCTGGAGACTTCACAGCCCAGAATGACTGTGGGAGTGTATATGCTCACACACGTACAGTACACACACTCTGCAGGAGGGAGCAGTGAGTGGTTGGTGCTGGTAATGAGAGCTGCTTTGCTGGAACAAGGCGTGAAACACGGGATTCTTTATGTTGCTGTGAAAGGTGAAAGGTCAAGAATCATGAGACTATTGCCACACAAGTAGTGGCTGTTTTTATACACAATACACCAGATTTTTCACAGTCAAATTTGAAACACTGAAATCAGACCCTTTGATAGGTTAAAGTACAGGTTTCAGCCACTCCAAGAATAAACAAACACCTGAGTGCTAAATGCTGTCACAGTCACTGAGGGAAAAAAAAGAATATTACTCACAGCGTTTCGCACCCTTCAGAAATTTAAAGGTCCACAAATCATTCATGAGGGGGGCATGATGATGATGACAGGTGGGTCTACGGCAAGGGTCTGCAACCTTTATGACCAAAAGAGCCATTTTTGTGTTTTTATGAGTTTCTGCCAAGTCAAGTTGGACTGCAGTCGTAAAGCACATTTAACCTTGAAAATGAGGCTATTGCAGCGCATGAAGTTTCATATATGGTTTTGATGCACATAGAAAAAAAGCTATTTTTTATGATGCATTTATGAAGTTTTAACTGCAGTTCAGAATAGTGAACATTTTATTACATTCAAATTATTTTTGTACCTGATTGTAGCAGTTTCAACTGGAAAGCCATTCTGCTCCTGGATACAGCACTCTGCGTGACGTTCTCACACACATGCTGCCTGCCATCCAGATTACCCAGACAGAAAAGACTCTCACCTTAGAACAGGGTACCCACCCAACACTGCTGTGTCCGTCGGAGGTGCTGTTGGTGCATAAAGGCCTCCACGTTCGGAGGTTGACTTCCCGTGGGGCTGCTGATCCGGGGGCTGTTCCTGCCGGGTGTTTCCCGTGCTGTACGGCTGGCATGTCGAAACCAGTCCCACAGGTGTTGCATCCGGATGTAGCGAACCTGGTCGGGAGTGTTCAGTCTCTAGAACCAATACTCAAATTGTGCAGATACCCACGGAGTGTTGCTCAGTGTGGATTTGGTCCACTTATGCAAAGAGACCAACCCATGTGCAGTGAAGCATGACAACATGACAACTCACCATTCTCTCAACTACCGGAGCACCAAATCACCAATGAATCCACAATGAATAATCAACCCCCCCCCCCCAGGTAGAAACATGCACACATTTCTACTTCAAAGTTTCTATGGACTGTCAGTATAATTTTGGCTTTTCCGTCAGGCTCAGACTTTCACCATGGAGTCCTGAGCCTTTAAAGAGACACAATTCAAACCTGTGGAAGCTCAGCTGAGGAGTTTTCAGAAGGCAGCTTTGTGTTGTGTTGTTTATATTCTCACCAGAATGACCAACTACATTTTCTCCAATTAGCAGTCTCTTTCATTTGTTACACTTTTTATTACCTGGTATTATGAATGTCATCAGACAGACAGACACTTGATTAAACAGTAAAAACGAATTGTGTCTGCAACATGGAACTGACCTATGAGTGAACTTTACAATAACAGCTGTATGTCTGCTGCTTGATGCCAGACAGGATGTTGAAATCTACACTAATATGATAGAACTCTGGCTGTCGACACTGCTCTTTTCCCGTTTCAATCTGCTCCATGTTTGGCACTTCCATGACTTCGGTGTTTGTGAAAGCACTGACCTGAAAGCCCCCTAAATCCCTCAATGCCTCCCAAATGCCAAAATCTGCCCAACATGGAGCACGGATTCCCAAAGATTATTGTGGCTTGTTTTATTTAGTTTTCCCTCTGTGTGTATGTGGGAAAACCATGTGAGAACATTGAGATGTACCAACATGACTCACCGTGGGGGGAAGAATGCACCTTATATTTGTGTTTAGTGCTGTTTTTATCTTGAACAAACAGCTGCGGGGTCGAGCTGTGAGCGTCAACAGAAACTTTAAGAACCCAGTCTTAACCCAGACCCTTAACTTTTCTCAGAGGCTGCCTTATCTGCGTTTATATTGCTAAATATTTCCATTTTTCCCTCCAGCTTTTTCACCTTTTGCCAAAGGGCACTTGTTCCCTGTTGTGCGTAACTCAGTGATTTAGTAATAAATCATTTACAGGTGATTAATGAACTCTTCTAATGCTTGCTCAGTTTCACAGAAACATCTTTGTATTGTGATTTAAGTAAATCGTGTTGCCCACATCCTGACATATTGTGGTGTGGTGTCCTGGATCTGACGTACAGCTGTAGCTAAAAGTGGCTCCTCAGGGTGAATTTGTAAAAATGCAGGCAACATCAGGACTTTCCCTCCTTTATATAGTTGTTTTTGACCCAGTCAGATGAAAGGGATATAAAGATTTAGAGATCAAGGTCAGTATTTCAGACTTTTTCCAGAGCTTAGTACACTGTGGTATCAGGAAAAAAAAAAAAAAACACAGCCTTGATTTTAGACTTGATACACTCTGGTAATGGTGTGATTTGCAATAGATGCAAACACGTACGTAGATGATGTTAATGTATTTCTACACTGAGATTTGTTTTTACAAAAAACAGTGTTGGTCAATTACATTTTTTAATTACATGATTGTTCAATTATTAATTAATTGTCAATTAATTGGGATTGATTTTAAAAAAAAAATAAGTTTATAAAGATTTGTGAGATACTTGAAATGAAAAGAGTACAGATTGAATCTTTTCCTGTGGTTATCAGTTGGAGCTTATTCGTCTCGTACTGAGAAAAACACTATATTTACTACCGAAGTGGGAGTTTGGGGGCTTGAAGCAGAGCAGAGTGGCTCCAGCTCTGTGGAGCAGCTTTATAATACCACATTATTTCTGCCAGTAAGCAAACTGTGTTTGATATATGAAGGTCAACCAGCATTACTTTGGATTTCTCTCCGTCTGGTTGACATTCTTGTGGACAAACTCCCTTCTTAACTGAACAGACGGTCGAGCAATCACTTTTTTCCAGTTAACAAGAAACCGAGTCGCCGCAGTTTATCAGCAACCTTCCATCCCTGAGCCAGAAATGCTCCCGGTTGTTTACGTCTCACCTCAGCCGTTTCTGTGAGTCACCGTCCCGTTAAAGTCACGCTCGCTCACCCGCCTGTTTGAGGAAGTCTCGTTCAGACTCTGTGACGTGAAATCGCTGGCACAGTTCTGCTTTGTTCAGAACTCAGTTCTGTGTCAGGTTGACAAAATTATCCCAGTGCTGGTGAGTGTAATTGCTCTGTAGGTCTTTTATTGCTTGGCGGTTGCTCTGGAGGAATCAATTTGGCCTTTTGTTAGCATTCGACAAAGCACAATGGATCCTGAGAGACAGATTTGTCTTACTAAAAGATAATATAATTTTTCTTTCTCGCAGGTCAGTATGTTCTCAAGAAAAAAAAAAATCTCAGTGTCTTTTTCAACCTCCTCACAAAAGGTAGCCAAGTCAAACATTCCCATTAGATTGCTTCTTTTTGCCGTGCAGGTATGACAACTGACAACAGGAATGATCACAAACTGCAGAAACAGTTGAATAACATCTTTATATGTGTTTTTCCTTTTTTTTTTTTTTTTTCCCAAAGACTTATCCTCATACAGACTGATGAGCTCTTTTCCTCATCCGCTTCAAAGCCATGGAAAACCATTAGCGGCTTTAGAGGATGATGATTTGAAATGGCTGCAGGTAATGGACGGCTCAGATAATTGCTCATGTATGGTACAGCCGATGCGTTGAGCGCTAATGGGCTTCTCCAGGTGCTGGCGCATGTAAGAGGAGCTTCTTCTCTATCATAACAACGTATTTAAATACTACTGAAAGCAACTCATAGGGGCTAAATTTCTAGAAAGTAACATCTTTATTTTCTCACATGTTAATTGCTATTTTTAAAATTATGTGGAAACAAAAATTGACATTAAACAAGCAAATTTTTTTTATTTTTGTGTTTTCTGGTGTTAAATTGTGTTTGCAGTCCAGCCCCTGCCTCACCTCTGGTCTCCCCCTCTCTGCGTCTCCCTCTGTCTGCGCCGCTCTCACACTGGCATTATGCAACAGTATTTTCTTGCAAGTCCTTGCAGGATCTTGGCTTGGATTGTGTAACGTCCATGAGGGAGATGGGCTGCAGGGCCTGGCATTTTTTTTGCCTCACACAATCCCGGAGCTGTCGAACCACATCCAGGAAGGACAGTTTAGGCCGTCACTGGACAGTTTTTACGCTAAGCTGAACGCCGCGGCCACAGGCGGCATAATTGTGTCTGTTTGCGGAGGCAGTGAGGGTTTTTCAGCTCATTTTTGTTTGACTGTTTAGCCACAGCCACATTTGGCCCTTTTTTCACCGAGGCATTCATGCACATGTTTCTCCGCAGACCTTAGTGATCTGCCCCCGGCAGAAATGTTTTACTGACATTAATCCATCGGTTCGTAAAAGTCACTAGGTTTGATGTTGTAAGTGGCTGGATGCATCGTGTTGGGTCGCTGTAGAAATAGCTCCGATGCCGATCTGTTGGATTACATAAATTTATCCTATAAAAAGGTCTTTCTGTGCAGACGGTTGACATGAAATGACACCAATTCAATTATCGTTTTTGTAAATGTGAGATAAGCTCATAAAAGGATACGTAACCACCACAGTGAAAGAAAACTGCAATCTGCACTTAATCTCAGTGATATGAATTGAAAATGTGCTTTTGAGTCATGGACGGCCCTAATTTTTCCCTACAGGTCTGAAAAATAACACAAGCAAATTAACATCCTTGACTTCTTTGTGTTTTGTGGCAAATCAATCATTTAAGCACAGTTTCACCATGTTTACCATGGTTACCACATTTTGCATGTTGCTGTTTTTGCTTCTTATTGGTACAAAAAAAACATTGAGTTCATGAAAAGAGCTGAATGAAATCAAAAGCTATTAATTTCCCACAATATTACTCCTTTGATTCAACTCTGGTCCTTTGACAGAATTCTGCTCATCACTTCAGAAGTACTGATTTAAAAGTCAAGTTTAAAGAAAAATAGTTTTTTTGGCTCCTGGGAGAGTGTTAATTGTTAGAATCCGACAGGATTTTCTTTGTTGCGTATTTGCTCCACTGTGTGCAGAGTTGTTCACTGTGATATACAACGTTAATTACACCTGAACACCCCCAAGGACTGAAGCAACGTGTCTGTAAGCAGTGGCACACGTTGAACAGAAAAGAAAGAATGGAGTCGCTACAATGTGTTTCTTCTTCTCATTCAAGAGAGACGGCGTTCCGAAAACTATTCATCTTATCTTGCAGACGGTGCACAGTGTTTCATCTGTTCCCTTGCGCGTAAGCAAATGTCCATTTTCATCAACTGAAAGGACATTGTCGAGAGGTGGAGGGAGCCGTTTAGAGATCTCCTTAACCCAAAGGACGTCTCTCCAACAGAACGCAGCGCTGCAGGCTTTAAAAGCATCTGCATCCTTTTCAGAGGTCATCAGGGTTTCCCTTTAAAGAGTACGCCCTGTTGTGTCTTTGTTGAAATGCTTTTGCTGTACCACAAGGAGGAGTGTGTGCTTTTTCGCAGATGATGGTGCGTTTTCCATCATTCACACAACGGTTTCCGGGATGCGGTTGAGATATGGATCAACACCCTCAAGTCTGACTCAGTAGTTCTGTCATGGTGTGCCTTCTCCCGGCAGAGGGTGAGAAGTAGATCAGGTGTCTCTGGGTTTTCTTCAGTAGCGATGGGATGAGGGATCATAGGGCTGCACGATATTGCCTAAATATAAAATCCCGATTAGTTTCTCTGAAATATGATTTTTCGATTTCGATTACAACTTTTTGTAAGAAAAAAAATAAATAAATAAATTACTTTGAATGTCTTTTATTGAACCTTATTTTCTCTGTTTGGATTCAACAAACCCCAAGTCCAAAAGTTACAATCACGTTACTGATTGAATAGTGCAAAACTGTCAATTATAAAATCCAAAATGAACGATCAATCTCAAATATGCATCCTTATTGCCAGTGAACTTAATTCTGTTGCAAATAAACACAAGAATCCCTTGGGATTAAGAACACCTTATCTTAACACACTCCAGGTCCCTGCTCTTACATAAAACAAAAAATAAAATGAATAAAGTCACTTTTTGTAAAAGAAAAAGCCGGGAGCAACAGTGTGAACACGTTTTTCACGTTGGGTCGACCTACCTTTGGGTCGGGCCGAGGAGGAGGTCCGAGGTCGATCTAGATGCCCAAGTCGGGATGAACACAGCCTAAAACTTTACTTCCCTGAGCAAATTTAACTTCTCCGGCAGTAGCCATGATTTATTGTCGTTAGTTACCTGACGCTGAGCGAAGGCAGGCGCGCACTTCCATCATGACGTCATGAGACGGGCCGGAGAAACTACGGTGGCTTAGAGGCACCAAAAAGGACGCGTTCATGTGAAAAGCCGAAGCTGTTCATATACGATTTCAGTGTTTTTAACATCGTCTAAACCCAAAAAGTCGGTTACGATTCAAAATCGATTAATCGTGCAGCCTTAAGGGATCGGCTGCAGATTTGGATGAAAGAAATGGAGTGCCAGAGGATGTCTGTTTACTCTCCATACTGCCAATGTAACCTTCCGTTTCATCAGTTGAATGAAACGCCTTCTTTAATCACTAACGGCAACTGTGGGATCAATCAATGCTAAATTATTCTCATTGCACCAAAATCATTTGGCGTGTTTTTATTTTTCCTATTGTGCTGCACTGAATGGAATCCCTTCATATTCATTCATTTATTTTCATACAGATGCAGATCTAGCTAAATGATCAGTTATCATTGGGGAAGATAAGCGTACTCTCATGTTCTGTGATTCAGAAACTGATTCTAAATCATACTCAGCCCACTGAAGAATCTCCTTTATGCTGTGGCTGTAGTTTCCCTTCCCTGTGAAAAGGGAGCCTCAAGTATAAACTGACTTGACGGCTACACCGAGCACACAAAGTGTTTAATCATCCATGATGGTGTGATAATGCCAATATTCTGTCATGACTTCATGTTTTTTAGTTCTTCTGATCGTTTAAAGGCCTCATTAGCATATTTCAACCCCCTCATTGGTTGACCTGTCAGGAGGAAAGTCGGAGGGTTTCATCACATTTGTAGTAGAAATATAAAAGCTGACACATTCTTGGTGCGATGAAGTTGCTTTTATTGTTTGCAGAGTTTTCGTGCCTTCATGAATCCAGTCGTAACGTCAGAGTCTGTTCCTGCATCATTCAGGACTTTCACAAGACCATCAATGCACTGCTTTGCCTCACACGTTTTTTCTTCCAATGTGAGCGGTAATGGAGTGTAAACAGTCTCCACAGCATCCACTCTGCATAAAATGAAAAGAAAAGCAATATCCTGGGTGTCTGGGATGATGAAAGCCTCGTGTGATGGATGCAGAAGTTGCCTAAAAGCAGAGAAATGCATGCAGTGATTATGTCAGAGTAAAGTTGGATGATTCTGGAGATGGAAAAAAGTTTTTTTTCTTGTTTTTTTTCTTTGAGTGCAGGCTAATAATGCAGCTTTCGGTTCTTCTGGTTCTCCTCATTTCACATGTTAAATCAATCTTCAGATCTATAAATAAGTGAAGGCTTGCGTTTGCTCCGGTCAGAATCTGAATCTTCCCACACTTGTTGGTTTTCATTGTTGTTTCTCACTTCCTTGAGAAAGGAAGAAGTGAGCCTTCCCATCTCTGCTCTCTGAACACATTTGTGTGTCTTTTTTGTCCGAGTCACTCTGTTACCTGCTTTTGTAGCCATTGTGCTTGTAAGTCGATGAGTTTTTGTGTAGTTTTCATGAATCAGTCACAAGATATGTGATCTGGTGTGTCTTCAAGTCTCAGACAAATCTAAAGCCATTACACACGGTTACTGTCTTCCTTTCCTTTCCTAACTGCGCAATTGTGGTATAACTCTTGTGCAGCTCTACTCTATGCTGCTTCATCCAATTTTGAATTGCTGTGGAGATTGTCTAGAGAGAATCAGCAGTCAGACACTGAGGGGTGTTTGGGGTCACTTCCGAACACGCTTTCAGTCCGTCAGAGGAAACTGTAGTGTAGACGCCAAGCCAGTGCTTTCAGCCGGGGAGACGCTACAGCAGGATGCGCTGCCTGCTGGGGTATCTGACGAATGAAGGTAAAGGAAATCTGAGTCCTAATTTTGAAAATTACTTATTCTTTTATTTGCATCCAGAACTCCTAGTGTCCAGTGTCCTCACACTGTCTTCACCCAAAAAGCAGCCCGACAACGGAAAGTTTTCTCCATAAATAATCCACCTTGTGAAACCACAAAAAAATGCATCAATGTAGTGTGACTTCTACATGTAGTGTGTGAATAAAAACCCATTCCCGCACAGGGAAAACATGCAAACTCCAGAGAAAGGAAAGACGAGTGTCAGCCACAAACACCACAGCACAATTTCACAGATAAACATAATTCACTTCATATTCTATTAGACACGCGATTCTGATGTTTAATGTGACTGTAGATGGTCATAATTTCATCAACCTTCATTTAGATATTATAACCTGTCAAGGTCTTCGAGCAGCAGCGAATCTAAAGAAGACATTTTGAACATCCTTCCTCACAGAAATGCTTCAGCTCAGGAACATTCTGAGATATTCTTTATTCCTCTCATATTGGCGTCTCTTGTAAATGACACATCCTCCCTGATGGCTTCAGGTTCTGACAATCCCAAAGGTAGATTTCCACAGTTTGAATCCACAGTGTTGTAGATTCACTTCCACGGTGAGGAACTTGGGGAAAGCATTTTCTTTCATGGCAGACCGTTCAGCCACAAATTGTAATTGCTTTTGGCAGAACAAGCTCAAGCTGGGCCGAGGTGTGCTCTACGCAGCCGGGGTCTACCCTCGCTCGCTCCCGACCAACGCCGGCTGCTTTCTTGAAGGGCATTAGAATATTGGAAGTGCTCCTTTAGTGTAGTACATTGTGTTTCTATGAAGAGCAGAACTCATTTTATGTCCAGTGTCATGCTGGAAACCAGGACACATTTAAAAAGGTTCACACCACTTATCCTTGTCACCGCTGTCAAAGTCATATATCTTGAAACTGCTGCAGGCCGGCCTTTGAGTGCAGCCAGAGCACCTCAGCAATACTGGTGGCTGTTTTTAATCTCATCGATCAATCAGAGGAGGAAATTAAGCGGCGTTATATGATAAATAACCTTAATGTTGTACTTTGTCGTTCGAGTGACCACAGCACTTCCAGTGACATAGCGCCGCTGCAGATTATCACTCCCATCTGGAGCTCATGCAGATAAAACTTTAAATCATCAAATTCAAATTACTGCATCCTATTCAGAAATATGGAGACTAATGGAGTGGTTTGCACTCTTGTCTCATAGAGGGCAAGTCATGGGTGTTATCCAGGTGCTTTATCTCCCACGGCATGTTTGTGGGTGGTGGTGATTCAAATGGTCCATCAGTCAAACACAGCACCGAAGAAAGCTTGCAAACTAGCATTAGCCTCAAAGTCATGCTGTCAGGGTGAGTTTTTTTTAAAAAATGCTCAAGACAATAGATATAGGACAAGTTTTTTGGAAATTCCACTGTGTTTTGCACCAGAAGCTTTCATTAATATTGGTTTTATGATGAGATTTTTGACATTTTCAATAATAATTGTTAGCTTTGTGAAACTCTCAACAATTGTATCATGAATACTCTCTCAAACTCAAACCTCTGTTCATCGATGCCACGTCTGGAGATGCTCAGGATTTCATGTTCCTCCAACAGTCAAGTGGCAAAAAATCCCAAATTCAAGCATATGAAGAGCATCTTTTAAATCACACAAGTGTTTTTAATGGAATCAACTTCTGTTGCTCACGTTTCTTGTGTAATAGTGACTTTTAAAGTGCAGATCGACGGACACGTTGGATATTGAGATTGTTGGGTGTTTCCAACCTGCATCTGTTTACTTTTGCCATGTAAGTGAGGTTCATTTAAGGAAGATGCAACATCCAAGCAGTACTTAAGCTGGTAAAACATTGTAAAACTAGCTAGTAAAAGGAGCGGTGCCAGTAAAAGCCCATTCATGAGCCGCCCTCCTCGAAGTTGGAAGTTGGCGCCAGTGGCTGCTGTTCAGTCAAACAAACATCGTCACTGCAGCAGTTTAGTGAAGAATGTGTCTCAAAATGCAGATTGAAGTTTGCCTTCAGGGATTATCAGACTCTGTGTTCTTTGTATGTCAGGATTCATCCAGATCTGACTTGGAAGCGATCAGGGAGCATCCCGTCGGTTCTGTCTGTGTGTGCAACGCCACAGTTTGACACACTGACTCATTAGATAGACTCTGATAAGGAGGAGCGTGTTGTCTTCCCATCCTCACACAATGTGCTGCTTAACAGTCTTCTCCTAGTGTAAACTCCTTCTCTCCTGTCTTTTCTTTCAGTCTCCGTCAGCAGCATGGGGCAGCATCTAGGAAAGCGAGAGTCCCCCGCAGACAGCAAGGTAAGGATCCACGCCGGACGTCGCACATGCCTCACATGCTGTTGTCTGCACACGGGGAATACCCTGACCCTGAACGCTGTTGCCTGTGTGGGCCTTGTCATAACCTGAGAATGAGACATGTGTTGGAGCCTTTTTCTCTGAACTTTATCAGAGTGCGAGCGGTCCTTTATCTGCAGGACTTTGGACTGACGAGCTGTCAGCGTGTGACTCCTGCTGATTTATTGCCACCACCGAGTCTTTGCTTGACACTGTTCAAGTACTGCAACAGTTTTGGAAAACAAAATAACTTATGCAACAACACACTGAGGTAGAAAATAACAAATAGATTGCAGGTAATGTTTTTGCAGACGGCCAAATTTCAGAGATTTCATTTATTCCTCGACCACCAACCTGTTTGTATTTACGGCGTTTGTGTTAGAATCACACGACCAGATTTTATAGTGACAGTGAAGAAAAGCGATGTGGCTCAATAATATCACAGGGCGGAAGCTTTTTACCTTTTCGTGCCCTTTGCACTGTTGACACCTTTGATTTATTGTGTGTTGAGGATAACTGTACAAGTATAAAGTCTGCTACATGTTCACTCTGTGTAGGTTACATCAAATTGGTTGTATTGAACGAAGCTCTGATGCTTCTTGAACCACTGCATATTGCAGATGTTGCAAATAATCGTTGGATTGTTTTTTGTTTTCGACTTTGAAATATTTCCATACTGGTGATATTTGAGCCTCTCCGCTGCAAATGCTGCTCAGTGGAGTTGTTGCATGGTGGTGTATGGCTTGTCGCTAATGGAGCTCAGTTCAAGGCAATATCTTCTGAGCTGAAAGGCTCAATCAGCAGATTACTGATTAAAATCCAATAATGAAGCCAGAATAGCCTCACAAAATAATATGAAAATGTAATAAAAGAGGTAATATAAAGTATTTTTAGTAATCAAGCCTAAAGAAATCAATTTATGGACATGAATATCTATCTGGACTTCTGGTTCAATCTTCTCTCCACTTTAAGAATGTGGTTTTATTCCCAGATAACTGTGGATAAAATCGGTAAACAACCTGGAGCCAGTCACACACATTTATACTCATACTGTCACCCATTAACTCCAAATGGATGTTTTTGAGCTGTGGGAACAGACCAACTCCACACACACCCCTAAGTCCATTCTTTAACCTGATATAATGTCTCATATCGTATTCAGTAATGATAATTAATTCACCAATATTTGAGTCTCTAGAACTGGGGTGTGTAACCTGTGGCTCTGGACCCACATGTGGCTCTTTGGCTCTTTTGTTATGACTCCATTAAACTTTTTTTTTTTTTTTTTTTTTTTTTTTTAATTAACACACCAGGATCCTTGTCTCTTGGATCAAAAAAGACTTTTTAGCAAAAGGCACAATCACTAAAATGTGAAAAAAAAATAGGTAAAACTACAAGAAAAGAGGGTGGGAAATGCAAAAAAAGATCAGGATTTCTATCAGGAAGAAGCTTAAAGTAGAACTGTATAGAAAAGAGATAAAATGGTTAAAATCGCTAAGATATCTTTCTTCCTGGACTTTATAACTCCTCCCTGTCAATAGTGTTTGCTGTGTCTTGGTTAATTTAATCCTTTCTGTGCTTATATTAGTCAGCGTTAAACCGATAGACTAATATTCAATGATTAATTTTTATTTTTATCCTGTCTTGGTTGATATTCAAATTTCTTTCTTTTTATTTGAAGTGGAGCGATGCCCATAGGATTTAACCTCTGGGTTTATTAAAGTATACTCTTCTATTCTATTCTATTCCGAAATGTCAAAGTTGTGTGAAAAATACCATAAATAATACCACTAAAATCAGGTACAAAAACAACCAGTGTCAGACCGCTAAAAATGTAATGAAATGTTAGCCATCCTGAAGTGTAATTGTAATTTCGTAAATGCAACATTAGATACAGTTTTTGTATGTGTTTCAAAGTTACTGCAGGTGTGAAACCTCAGATGCTGGGTCGGCCTCGTTTCAAAGGTTACACATGTTTTTTTGGCTCCACGTACATTTGATTTGGTACAAACACCCCAAAATTACTGTTTTGATCATAGAATAGAATCTCGTGCCAGCAGCATATAGTCTGCAACTTTCACATTTTTTTAAAAAAAATATAACTTTAATATTACATTTTTTTATGCACTGTATTTACAATACATTTTTCAAATTTGATGGTTACTTATGGACTCAGATCAAAATCAAAAGAAAGAGCCTGAACACCCCACCAGTTCTCTTTTCTCCAGTTTGAAAAGTGTTACTGGAGAATCCTGCTTCGGGTTTTTTAGCCTCATGAAAGACGTTGACCACATTGCTGGAATTTCTTCTCGGGGTAATATTCTGCACTCCGTGCTTCAGACAGCCCTAAGCATTGTGCTCCTGAATGAGCAGCGTTGCCACGGAAACAGCCTGAGCGCGACGAGGGTCCACGGTTGCGGTTGTAATAACCCCTTTAAACCAGGAGCCCGGCCCTCGACGGCCCTTCATGAAGCAGTCCGTTTGAACTGGCCAGAATAAATAGACGCTGCTGACATTAAAGCCTCTCTGGGTACACATCTCATCTGGCCACGGCGCGGCGAGGCTTTTCATCCAGCGTGGACGTCCGTGTCCGACATTTCTGTTTCATCGCATGCTTCATTAAACACGGGCCAGGCGCTGCGCTTTAAACTGTAAAGCTAATTACAGTTGGAGAGCCGAGGACGTGCGTGAGCTGCACATCCGCAGGGTTTCCTGCAGGGGTGCGAAACATGCGGTCAACAGGCCAAAATCAGAGTGCCGGGGGGCAAATCCAACCAGCCTCGCATTATCCTTAACTGTTTTTATGTTGTTTTTTGTTAAGAAAGTGAAAAAAAAATCCCATTACTTGTGGTTATTTTCCTATCATTTATCACTCCTTTTGGAGTTTAATCCAGGCTGTATGAGGCAATAAGTCCACTTAATGATTAAACTCAGTTAGACAAATTAGTGTTTTACTCCTTCACAGGGCCAGTGCCTTGAATTCGACTGCATTTTTAAAACAGTGCAGTTGGAAGAAGTTTTCACTTTCATTGAGTTAAAAGGCTTCAGAAAGTTCAAGGAAGATGTTAAACCTGAGCACAGGGTGATATATTGAAGCTATTTTCTGGGTGTTTTTCCTTTTTAGACCTGTCGGCTGGTCTTAAGTAAAGGTTTCTTTTACTCCACAGGGAAAATTGCAAAGAGCTTAATATCTGAGCTACAAATCAAACAAAAGTTCAATTACGCGCACCCAGAGAGGCTCATGTGGTGAATTCACTCATGGAGTGCTTCTTGAGGAGTATTTTCATTCATCTTTAAGAAAGTGATCAGGCTCTTCTAGACATATGGCCCTGTATCCAAGGTGGCTGCTGCAAAGTGTCGGGGCTGCTTCAAGCTGAAAATATCTGCCTGCGTGAAGAGTGCTGTAATTAAATCAAATGAATGCACAGGAGAGGTTTTCTTTTCCTTATTTTCCTGCTCTGTGGGCTCATAAATTACAGTTCCGACGATGCCCTTCCGTGCTAAGTGTAGAGCACAGTCAGGCCTAAACTGGGGCAGTAATGAATTTTAATGACATTGTGTAATTAACCTCAGCCTTATTTAACGTCTTTTGTCACAGCTTTTTTTCCCCGCACTCTTTTTTTTTCAAAATGATAGTCGGTGTTATAAGATTGGGCCATTACGGCTGAGGCTGTAATCATATTTGAAGAGGCTGTGAGTGTGTTTGTGAGCTGAACTTTTAACTATAGGACGAGAGGTGAAGGAAAAAAAAAAAAAGACTGAAGCACTCTTGAATGTTAATGGTTGAGGCACATTGGGATCGGCCTGTTTGCTCTGGCTCACTGCGTCCAGCCTGGCTGATTGTCTGGTGAAAGGACGACCTGGAAGCAGCAGGTGTGCTCATTTCTCGGCCCACACATGATTTTTTGTTTGGCTGCAAAACACCATCGGGAGAGTGTGTCAGGAGAGCGGATCGATCTGTCCGGGGTGAAGCTGGTGGGAGCGGTGCTGAGGGCAGCGTTGCTTGTTTAGCCTTATTATCTCCCTGGGTCTCTCCTTGTTTTTTTTTTGTTTTTTGGTTTTTTTTCACCTTGATTATCGTCGAGCTAAAGGTTTTGCAGAGGAGCGGGTTGCCATGACGACAATCAAACAGAAACAGAACGTGACCGAGCGGAGCAGGTTGTGGTTAGACGCCATTGTCAGAGTTGTTGTCCCTTTCCCGAATCCCTCTCGTCGTCCAGCGCCAAAATGTTTATTTTTGAAATGTATTTATGCAGACGACATTGAGGTTTACCTTCGACTTTACACCAATAATCCCAGAATTGTAGCTGCTCTTGAAAACCAAGACATTAGCAGTTTAATGGCCCAACATTTTCCTCAACGTCTTGCTACCCGAGTCATTCTGTTTGGCTTATAGGGATTGATCTCATTCATAACATACTTTTGGGGTAAAAGCCCAAACAGAAAAAGCCAATTTCTACTAATGTTGTCTGTACCAGAAGGCCGAAACTCTTCTGTGTCAAGAATGAATCCTAAATGCCTCCAGCACAGCAGATTGACTTCTCAGTTATTCTAACACCCAGGTTTAGCTTCTCTCTGTAAAGTGATTAATGACTTTCAAAGCTTCTGTCATATATTTCCTAATATCCATCTTTTATCAGCGTCTGAGCAGACTGTTTTCTGCGAAGTGGCTGAGTTATATTGATGTGATCATTAAAGTGAGACAAAATAGTCATGCTTCCATTGTTACGCCTTTGGTCAGGTGTTTCTTTTTCAGTCCTCTTAAACATTCACTCCACTGATGTTTTTCAGCTCTAAATACGTCTTTGAATCACATTTTGAATCTTTCTGCCTGTTGAATTGCAGCATTAGAGATTTAGATGGTAAATATGTGATCTGCTTCGCCCCGTATGACAACATTTGATCAAACACTGCAAGATTCAGGAAGGCAGGTATGCCTCTCAGATCTCACGTGAAATGGTTGTACTATGCCATGACTCTTCAGTTGTGACTTGGAGGTTTCATGCTGAGATGTTTTTGTTTTTACAGCTACAACGGGAAAACAACCTTTTCACCATTATCACGATATTTACATTCCTGATCCGCACACCAGGGTTGGGGAGTAACGGTTTACATGTTACAGCGTTACGTAATTAATATACACAAAAAATGTAACTGTAATCCATTACAGTGCTTTGAAAAAATATCTTATCCCTTTTCAGGTATATCTGATAACAACATGGATCATTGAGCTTTTTTTACTTTTGAAAATCAAATGGAATATGCCAGAATAACAACAGGCACGTGCACCGTCCAAAGATTTTGCAACACTTTATGGCACAAACCATGACACTACCATAGATTTCTAAAGACTAGATGCCATGGATGCCATGTATGTGAAGAGCAGACATCGCATCAACCGCTTGAAGCATTCGCCTGCTCTACTGTTATACGTTTATCAGTGAATGAAACAACCCGCATTGCCATGGATTTGACCATCTGCTGCTGAAGGAGGAGATAGTGTTGTTGGATCCCGGCAGTCTGAGGTCTGTTGAAGTCCAGGACTCAGGATGTCATGTTGTTGGTATTAATTGGGGCTGAGCACTCATGTGTTCATAATACTGAGAGCACTGTGTGTTTGCTGTGTGCAAGAGCCGCCAAGGGCCAACACACAGAGACAGACAGCCAGGCACACTCACACGTAAGGGCAAATGAGAGTCACCAGTTAACCTCACTTGCAGGTTTTTGGACTGTGGGAGGAAGCCAGAGTACCCAGAGGGAACCCACAGACATGGGAAGAACATGCAAACTCCACACAGAAAGGTCCTGAGCCCCGGCCAGTGTTTGCTGTGAGGCAAGACTGCTGATCACTGCGCCACCATGTAGCCCATAAAGTAACAAATTACTTTTGAAAATGAGTATTCAGCAAAGGAATGGGATTACTTTCTTGGAGAAGTAATCACTAACTAATTGCTATTTTCAAGTAACTTGACCAACACTGCTGGACACGGTGTGCTCCTTTAATTTCTCTTTGATTTAACATGTTTCTCTCTTTGTGTGTGGAAACCCTCTCTGCAGATAAAAGTCTGCAGGGTTATAGTTCAAACACGATGACTGCATTCTGATTTAAAAAAAAGTTAACATTCAATTCCATTAAAATATGCCCACATTTTTCAGAAGTGTTTTTGCAGGTGTTACTTGGGGATTACCTTCCCCAAAAGGAACATACAATACAATTAAATTTTAGGTTCATGATCTTTAATAAAATCTCAGAGGAGCAACCGCTATGGTTTTGTTTTGTTTTTGTTTTTGTTTTTTTTAACAGCTGCTGAATACGCTACAGAAACAAAATGAAAACCGCTGGATAAAAATAGATCTTCAGACCTTGTTAGTCACTGTAATTATAGCTTATGCTCTCGGTAATTGGCGGGCATGTGCTGTTGATATTGGAGCCAGAAACCACTGCAGATTGCAGCCCCGTGGCAGAAACGGCAGATAATCCATGAATCCCTTCCTGATTAAACAACGCAGTAACGACTGCAGTGGCAGGTGCAGCGGACGGTTTTCACCTCTTTTACATGGCTGCTCTCCTCATAACCTTCACAGTCTGTGACGGAATGAAGCCAGGATGCTCAGAAAGTAGCTTTCCAGTTTGCTTTGGAGAGATCGTCAGCCGGGTTTGTTCACGCTCAGAGATCAATCCTCTCTCTCTACTTCGTAATACCAACAGTCTCTGAAATCATTTGTAATTTTGGAAGAAAGTTTGCATCAGTGCCAGTTAAAATAAATGTCATCAAACCATGTGCTGCCAAATAGTTTGCTTCATCATTATTTTGATTAATATTTTGTGTGTCTCTGATGTGTAAAGGCCTCCAAGAAGGGGTCAATTGTAGCCTTGTGAAAGCACCAGAATAATTAGCTGCGTTTGTGTGTTAGAAGGGAATTAAAATTGCAAATGTTGAATACGGGAAGAACAAAAAACTCAAACTGGGTTGCAGCAAATTAAATTTAAAGCAGCAAGTGGATAATGGTGAAGTTCCCCTTCCCAGTACTAATTAGATCTTGTTGAAAACAGCCGAAGGTTTCTCGGTGCCGGCCCTGGCTCTACACAGCCTTCACGGGTGGTAGTGCAGCCGGACACTGTAGATCACAGCTCATAATAAGATGTTGCTTCAGCGCTCTGCCTTTAATGTGTCTGATTGGAAGACAGTCCTGTTCCTGGAACCGGCGAGTGCAGCGCTCAGCTCAGGAGAGGAGAGAGCGAGAGGGCCGCCAGCGTTCAGGAGCTGTCAGCTGGACCAATCACAGCGCTCCCTGGTATTGCGACTGGCCCAGCAGGACTCTTCTTGTCTTTTCACACTTGCTGTGTGAGTCCTGAACCGACTGTCACATCTGATTCACCACTCCGCTCTCTCCATCCTCAGTCCTCTCTTTCACCCAAGATATCTGATGCAAAGCACAAAAATAACAGAAAGGCAATATCTCTATCCGTCCGTACACATATTGATCAAGATATCAAATTTTTTTGCTGATCTGATCACCACAGTCGCAACCGTTTTAATTCTTTTATTAACAATGATGTATCAACTTCCCGGTAATATAATAAAATTGCAAATATAATTGAGAAAGAACGATGACTGATGATTCAAAAAGATTGATTTCTGGGCTGCGAAATCCACTTTAACTTTCTTTTTGTTACACAAACGTGCTTAAAAACAGACTAAACTAGAATTTGGCACTCAGAGAGCGCAGACCTCCGCCACAGCTCAAATCAGTCACCAACAACAATAAGAACACCATGTATAATGAAAAACATTTTGTTTCTCCCCAACACAAACAATGTATGGGAGAAAGCTGTTTGTTGCATGTTCATATCTCAGTGTGTTGCCTCACAGTGACTGACACTCCGGAATCCCCCTATTTTTGTCTCTTCTGGATCCTGGTATCCAGAATACTTCCTGATCTGGATCAGCAGCTGATATCTCTTAGAGTCATTGAAGAACTGACACTGTAATGTTTTGCTAAGCCCCCTCGTCATTTATTGTTGAGTTATGCCCAACTATGTGAAAGACGGTCCTATCTCTCAATGATAAAGAATCTTTTAAAAAATTCCTGGATCCAGACAGTGATCCGGATCATCACCAAAATTTAATGGATTCTAAGTTAGCCCAAGACCCACCTTTCCACTAAGTTTCATTGCAATTTCTCCATAACTTTTTCCACAATGTTGCTAACAAGCCAACCAACAAACCAACCAACCGAAGTGATTACATAGCCTCCTGGAGGAGGTAATAAACCCACTCACCAGAAATGAACTCTTCTTCAAGTAATATTACTCAAGGATTTTATTTTAAATGCAGCCTTCAATAATATGATAATCAACCAATAAGGAAATAACTTCAGAAATGATTGACAGTGTTATGTAAACATTATTATTAATCTAATGTTAGATTATTACATTATTGACTTATTACAATATATAAAATATATAAATATATTAGTTGCTTAAATATTTACCTAAAAACTAACGTTTTATTCACACACAAAATGAATTATCACTTCATATCATTCAAGCCTTAAAGACAGATTTATTCACTAATTGTCCATTTCAGTCCATTTCCTCCATTAGTTTTCCAGTTGAGCCTTTTTGAGTCTGTATCTGTGATTTAATGTTTCCATTAATAAAATGACTTCTGAGAAGATCTTTCGCCACTGATTTTTTTGTTGGTCGTGTTTTTCTTGCCACAATTCTTCACAGTTGTTTTCCTCTTTGTACCTAACAATTCTTTTACGAGTTATTTTTCATTTTGTGGAACCTTTCATTTGGGGATTTTACAAATATAACAGATCGAGCAGCTCTCAGGGAGCTCATATCTACATATTTATCTTAATTCTTCACTTATACTTTCCCCAGAAAAGTTATTTTCTTATGTTTCCAAAAAAAAAAAACAGGATGATGATCCTCTTCAAAATCCAGTGTGGCCAGAATACTTGTTGGAGAACATCTCCAACAAGATAGCTGTACAGGTTATTGACTTCATTTTTTCTATGAACAGATCGTCTCATTGCGTCTATGTGTTTGATATCCGTCCCTGGGAGAGGGATCCCTCCATACTGTGGTTCTCCCCAAGATTTCTTCTTTTCCCACTGGGTTTTTGGAGTTTTTTCTTGCCGGATGTGAAGGTCTAAGGCGGTGGTTGCTTCGTTTTGTCTCGTTACTGTAAATATTGACATATTACCATTATGCTTATTCACTGTTTTTATTTTTACCGACCAATGTAACATCTTGAAGCCCTCTGAGGCAACTGTTGTTGTGATACTGGGCTATACAAAAATAAATTGATTGATTGATTGATTGATGTAGCGCTCATCAGTTTTTCGACATTCTTTAGACTCAGATTTACTTCATTAAACCAGTGAGTGTTACTTGGCGGGCGGGTTCAGCAGCATCGTAAATCAACGACAGAGCTAATATACAGAGTTTTTAACCACTCCTAACCTTATCATTCACAGCATACTCTGTAGCAAAGTGCTTTTTAGTACTTTAATTTTCATAACAGGGAGACAGAATTGCTTCCCCTCTAATCGGTGCTTCACCTGCTCTCCGCACTAAATACCTCAAATAAATTGCCTTTTTAAAACAGAGAGAAGATGATTTCTCTGCTTTTAAAAGACGTAAATCTCGCACTATAATCCAAATCAACCTTAATTTTCACAGTATCAAAGTTGTTTTGTGATAATTTCACAGTGAAAGGTGAGTGCTCTCGCCTCGCTGGGAGAAGGTCATGGGTTCAAATACCAGCTGGGCCTTTCTGGGTGGAGTTTGCATGATCTCCCTGTGTGTATATGGGTTTCCTAACACAGTCATAGAAGATGGGTGGATGAGAAAATGAAGTTATTTTATTGGTAACCCTACTGGCTGATTTATCCCAATGGAAGAAACAGTGTTTGATATTTTCATCTTGTCAGATAATCTTTCGAATCGACTTTATTTTCATGACTCCTTTGGCCCTTCCAGTGGAAAACCCTGCAAACATCTTTTTTTCTCAGGTACTAAAGGTCATCAGTTGGCCAGTTTCAGCAGATGATTGAAGTTCGTTGGACTCTCAATAGGTAGCCTGAAAAGTGTGAGATTGTTCTCTTGGCATTTTGGCAAAGATCAATTCTGTATAAAATCTGGCCTTTTGAGGAAAAGGCCTCAGAGGCGTCGCTCCTCTTTTTACCTCTTGTGAAAAGGTGAAGGTAAATGGGAGCACTCCATTTGTCTCCTGTCCCTGAAGAATGAACGGGTTGAAACCGTGAAGGGCACGGACATCACCTCGCAGCAGACTGGAGACGGGACAGGCGTCTGCTTTGAAAGTTTTCAATCAAGTCTCTTTGGAAGGCGTCCACAGCAGTCCTCTTCTTTCTTCTAGCTCAATTTTCCATCCAGATCCCACCTATAAATGGGATTCAGACGTCTGGGTGGAGCCGCGTTGTCTCTCTGAGGCCACCGTCATGTTGCTGTAATGTTGAACTGCCTTATAAGATTCTTCATTGTTCCTTTGTTTGCCACCCTTCCTTCAGCAGCATGTTATGAGCACTCTATTCAGTTGAAGATCCTGACCATGAACACACGAAGCTGGCCACATTATTTCATTTCAGGGACTTCTGGAAAATATATTTATTGAAAACAAACCAAGAAACATTTTCTGATTGTGTCCTCAAGGTTGCTGGAATGGAAGCAAGAAAAATGGGACATTGTGATGAGTGAACGTGGGCAAAAGTCAGATTGTGAGGGTTGGAAACTGCATGTGTTCATCCCCAAAGCCCTGTCTGTTAGAAGATTCCTCCAGGCTGCTGCAGTCAGTCGCCCTGTGTACATGGGTCCATAGATCCTCCTTATAATCAGATTGTGAGGATTTTAAATGTCTCATGTAAACCGTTAAGTGGATCCGATTCACTCTGATCAGATTAAATTTCAGATCGAATGGTAAGACATAGTCTTGGCCAATTGATAATCTGCTTGATGCCTCATATAAACCGCTACAGAAGCAGATCGTTTTATAGAGTATTCGTTCTGCTCCCTCATACGTAGAGTCATGCAATGACTTGCACAAAAACCAGGAAGCAGTCCCTACCGAGACTCTTACAGAAGGCAAGGTGAGCTGTCTCTAATAACTTCATACATGTGGTTGTTTTCCATGTAATTCAGAGGAAACGGGCAAACCGAGTTTCTGTGCTGCAAGGTCAGGTGATGCTTCACTATCGCCTGGAAAAAAGAACTTGTCACCACCGATGAAGGTGTGAGTGTGAGGTCAGGATGACAGCGAGGCCGTCGGTAAGCTACATGTCCAGTCTGGAAAATGTCACAACATATTGAAGGGGGTGTGATTCAGAATCGTCCAGTAGAAAGCAGCTAAATGGGCTGAATGTGAATTTGTTGTTTGCATTATGCAACGAAATGCAAGGCTGCAGACAGAGATAAGACGGCTAACTGCGTGTGTGTGTGTGTGTGTGTGTGTGTGTGTGTGTGTGTGATAAAGCCTGGATGCTGAGTGTGTTAATGAAGGAAAACTTCCGACTGTGCCAGACTGTAAGAAGGCGGCGATAATGTGAACTTTATGAATTTCCCCCCTAAAAAGACTGGAGGTGCAGATGGTCCTGCTTGTCTTTCCGTTTTGTCTGTCGTGCTGTTTCATAATAATCATCCATCTGTTGGTGCAGCGTCTTCCTTATCTCTCATCTCTCTGTCTTCATTATGCAGTGCAACGCGAGTTTGCTTTTTTGTTGACATGCATGAAAGACTAAAGGACATTGTAACCACGTCAGATTGCAAACTTTAAAGTCTCTTTCGGATGCGTGAATTTCCGTCTTTGGACTGGCGTCACGTCAGTTTGATTGATTAGAAACGGAATCATCGTCGGGTCAGAAATGTTGGTTTGCCCTTTAAAAACAGGTTTTCAGTGAGCGCAGATCGACTGCTTCAGGGGAAGAACTCGGAAAGAAGGATCATTGTCTGAGTCTTCATGCAGTGAAGCTCAAATATCTGACTGGAAGAAAGAGAAGAAAGACTGAATTTCAAGTAGAATTTACTACTAAAAGCATTCTTTCATTAAACTACGTTGATGAGACAAACAGTTGTCATTAGATAGACTTCCCCTGCTGCGATTGAAGAAATTGTTGTAATTTGTGTGAGTAAATCCCAGTTGCTGACGGGTTCTTCCTGTCCACATCATACATGTGATTGATCTCTTGGTAACCTTGTATTTTGCGTAGTTTTTAATGATTGTGATAAAAAGTAAGGACCCTCATCCATCACACAGTCAAGTGCCACCTTTAATTAATGAACATGAGTCTCTTCATCACCTAATGATGTATGTCATTTGTTTTCATAATTAAACCGCCAGAAATTTTGAATAATCTGGAAGCTGTTGACCTTAATCAGCCCTGAGGAGTGTGTTTGCTCACCGCACTCCGCATGTCCTGTGGTGATAGGACCACGTCACCGCCGCTCTTCTCTGCACGCTGGCTTCATTAGCGACGGCGTACGAACTCTCTTTGAATGATGTTGCCATGACAGCAAACCCACACGGAAGTAGAAAATGTGCTTCGTCATTGAAGATGAGGAGGAAATAAGAACGCATGAAATCACCATGGTTAGGTGAAAATGAAGACAAGTTTACCCAAAAATTGGTACAGTATATTACATGGGAAAGCTGTTACATCCCAAGGATTCAAACTCTGCAGCATTTTCTCGATGTTGCGGTCGTGAAAAATCTTTTATTCTATTACATTAATGTCAAATTGTTCCATTATTGGCTTTATTACATTTATCACGTTCAGAAAGCCATGGTAATCATTACATTACCGGCCATTACGCTGTGACCTGCTGTTCCACGTGCGTCTGCAGTGCTCACCAGCAGCGCTTTATTTTTGGCCATTTTTCTTCATTATTGTGCTTCTGACTTCTGGCTTGTGTCCCAAAAGTATGCCGATTTTTTAATTAGTTAAACACATTTTTTTGTGTGCTTTCATTTTGACTTTGCAGAATACGAATGTAACGTGCATGAGCTGAATTCAACGCAGCTCAGTCACTCATTTGCGACGTGTTTGTTGCACATCTTGAAGTCCCAGTGAAAATAAATTGTCTATTTGTCGTGCAGTTCAAGCTGGCACCTGAAAAATGTTCCGTTTCTATTTTACTCTGAGGAAAATAAATAGTGTCAGATATAAACCAGACGAGTGAAACAAACAGATATTATCTGTCACAGACTGGAGTTTTGGTAGCAAAACCATGAAAGGCTGTTTGTCTTTTGTCAGGTTATATTGTTGAGGGTGCACACTTTTAAGTGATTCTGTCAATCAAATGTCAAGAAATCAAGCAAGACTGAAGAAACTCCCACAGCAAGACAATGGAAAACTAAAGAAACTGTTTCCAAGTGGTTGAGTACTTTCTGCAGAGCGGCCCAAGTTCAGATCGTATCCTGTTAAAGTTATGACTTTAAACATTGCTTGACAGGTTGAGCAGACAGAGAGCTGCCGCAGTGTTTTCAGTCGTGATGTCTCCGTGTCTCTCTAAGCATCACAGCAGACATCTGTGAGCTCTGCTTCCTGTTTTCACTCTGAAAACCCAAGATGCGGCAACATTTCTTTTAAACAAACTGTTGGGATTTCAAACAGCTGTGATCACGATGTAACACCCTTTAATTAAATCCTAACTTTCACATCAGCATTTGTGTCAAAAAAAAAAAAAAAAGAAAAAAGAAATGATTGACGACTCTTCGCCAACAGCAGCTGCCTTTGTCTGCACACACTTCACTGTGGCTCATTCTCCTTCAAGGACTCAAGATGGCAATGTCGCCATGAATTTAACTTCCAGTTGGAAGGACTGGAGCCCCGGCTTCACCACACCACCAGATCCCACTCTGTTCGCTGGACTTGGCACTTAAAGAACTGTGTATGGATTTGTCTCCAGTAAATCTCACTGTGTAATCTAACAGGTTGATCAGTAAAGGAAGCCTTCATTTCCTCTTGTGTGTATTTCAGTGTATCTGAAACAAGCACAATAAACTTTCCTTTTCAATCCAACCTGATTTGTGTGGACGTGACCTTGACTAGACCGCCGATTGCTATGAGTGGCTCCTTTAGGTATGGATTCAACTTTCTTCCCCTGCACATCCCACAGATGCTCCATTGGATTGAGATTTTAGAGAATTTAGATGTCAGGTCAAGCTTCAACTAGTTGTTTTCCTCAAATCAGTTTCATTAAGAGAGTCAGTTATTACCATTTTCCATGAGAGTCTGCAGCAATGCTTTGGTGGACGGATCTGCTCACAAGAGCTGCAGTTTTCACTGTTTGGCCTCGTTTCAGATCCACTTAAATCTTTATGCTTGTCCCTTTTTTCTGCATGTTTTATCAAACCTATCGGCTCTCGTGTTCTTCTGAGTGTGCATGTGATTGGGCTCCATCGAAGAACAGGTGCTAAAAGGAAGCTTCACTATCTCTTTGTCAGCCTCCGTCTCTGCTCTGTTGCCATGGCGCCCCAGTGTCTCACCTCTTCAATCTGTGTGTGTGTGTGTGTGTGTGTGTTCTTTTAAAGGCTTCGACACCCGAACCCGAGGCAGCGGTAGTAACCACGGCGCTGACGAATGCAACGGAGCCTGAAGTGCAGGACGAAGTTTTCGGTAAGAGGCCGTAAAAAGCATATGTTGACATTACTGTGAACTCAGGCTGCACACAATGAGGAATATGTGTGTATTCACACACTCACAGTGAGATTGCATATTCAGTGAAAGGCCACTTGTAGTCTGCAGGGAATGTAGTATGTCTTGTATAATAGTACAAACAGTTCAAAACATATAATGCAGAGTATTATTTAGCATCAAAGCAGCACTCAGACCTCACCGCAGTGTTACTTTAAGGTGTTGCAGAGCAGCATAAACAAGCAAATACACACACAGAGGGCTGTGCCTTGAGGATACCTGAAGCCAGCCACAAAATATGGAATTAAACAAAAAATATGGACATGTGTGGAGTTCAACAGAGCAGGTCAGAACAGCGATTTTGTCTGTTTTGAATTGACAACTGAACATTGACATCCTTCTGAAGTTGCTGAAGCATCAAGCAGAATCAGACAAATTCTGGACATTCCACTGTATTTTGCACCGGAAGGTTTTTTTCTGTGGTTATTTTGCAAAAATATTGACATTTTCATCACATGTACTCGGCATTTTGAAGAAGAGCCAGGGCCCCACTCAGACCCAGAGGGGAAGCCTGCCTCACCCCCCGGAGCCAACGCCACCCACCCCCGCCATGTGAAAGACCACCAACGACACAAAACAAGCCTGCAGCCCCCCCCCCCCCCCCCCCCCCCCCCCCCACCCACCCACCCCCGCGTACACCGACAACGTCAAATTTAAATTTGAAGGTTATTCTGGCACTATTTTACCAGTCTGGCCCCCCTCAACATGAAACTGCGCCGCATGTGGCCCCTGAACTAAGCTGGATTTGATGCCTCTCCCCCACATGATTTGGCTTTGTTCATACTAGCAACATTTTTTCAAAATTAAAACATCATCGCAATTAAAAACACTGACATTGAAAACAAAATTTGAGAAAACAGTCTGAAAAGTTAAGAAAGCTATTTTGCTTCATACAGTAGTTTTTGTTTTGTTTTTTTTTTCCATGGGGCAGATGTCTCCACTTCCTGTTTTCTGAAGCAGGTGTTCCAGTTGCATTCAGACATCAGCTGAAAGTTTTTCAGCGCCGAAAATGGAGCTCTTATTTAATTGTTTACCACTCTGCTTTTCCTTTCTTGTATTTGTCCCACGTCCCATTTCATCTGGCAGAATTCTGTGTTTTCGGCACTTGTTGTACTCAGTAAGAGTTTCCTAATTAAGTAACAGACAGGAAAAATATCACAAACGTGATGAATATGTATAAGAAACCTGCATAATAGTCTTAGTCGCGTCTCATTTCGGGTTGTTTGGATGTTATTCTTCTCAAAATCCAGCTGTTGTTGTAAAATATCTCAAGTTTTTAAAAATGTAACGAACAACCAAAAGCAGATATTTTTGTCTCAAGCCAGAGTTCAGCAGGACCTATGAAGTACGTCTGAAGAATTTTTAAAACACAGATGGCCTACGCTCCTTGAATGCCTCCAGTGATGCTGTTGCCACTTTACTAACAGGGGAAAATATAAATTATTTAACATTTAGTTCAATAAACTTCCAATCTGTGGTGTAGGGATTAAATCCATTAAAATTCTAAACATTAATTTGATTGCACAGAAACTCATTTGAATTCCCTACATGACAAAATATGTCAGATTCAGATGCAGTAGCTTATGCGAGTGTATTTGGGAGAGCAAAGTGTGAGGCTGAAGCCACTCTGGCGTCGTTACGTGTGAGGAAACTGAGCTACAGATATTTACTGCCGCAGCAATCGCTCTTGTAAATCTTGATGAATTAAAAACAGCTACAAATAAAAAGAACTATTGATGCTTAGGGGTCAATATTTGGTGTTTGGGCCAAAAGCTACGCTGCAAACAGGCAGACACCCTCAAGATTGATGGGTATGTATTCACCCTCGACAGGATATAACAAAATGCAATGTCTGTCTTGGGAATTGATATCTGAAATATCCTGAATTGCTGGTTGAAACGTGTTCCGTCAGTGCAGGAAGCAGGAATGTATTGAGGACAACTGATCATGAATAGGAATTGCACAAAATGCCAGCAAAGGTCTTGTCAGAGTTATTTTAAAAGTGTCTCTTTTAAAGATGGGTTACACAGAATTGACCCTGCAGGCTGCTTCAACTCAGCTTTTTTTTTGCCTGTTTTGCTTTTGGCAACTTTAAGCAGATTGTGCTTCATCACGCCAACGAAGAGAGTGCATATCTTCCCTCAAGGCAATTCATGTGAGGAGGCTTTCTGGCTGTGATTTGTTTTTTTGTTTTGTTTTTTTTGTTTTGTTTTTTTTTTTTATATCGGAGTCAGCCGTTCAACACAGGAGAAAAAAAAAAAGCACTCAGGAGCCCAGAGTTTCTAAATTGTGAAAAGTTTTCCCGTCCAAGCAAAGGGCAGAGGTGAGAAAGTGTCTTTGTAGTACTGCAGCTCAGCAGAGGAGGGCAGAGTCTGATGCCCTGAAGCACGTCCACTGGTGGTTACTGAGTTCATTCACTTGACTTTCTTTGAATGAGGATGAATTCTGAGGATCGGATGAGATGTCCATCACTGTCACTGAGTAGCTGGAGGCTTCTTTAACCCAGAGTTCAGCTCTGAGGCTTTTCGTGACCTGTTTTTCTGTCAGAGACTGTAAAAAGGCAGCTTTTTGGGAGAGAAACTGTGTTTCTCTGCGTGTGGTAGCCTTGTGTTACAGTTGGTCTAAAGTAATAAAGAATGGAGGAAAAAGCAGCTCTCTCACCACCATTGTGGCCGTCAGTTTCCAGTCTTTATCGGAGCAGATTCTTTACACAAAATGAACACAGCGTGTTAAACGGGACCGACTAGACTTAAAAAGACAATGGAAGCAACTGATGCTGACAAGATACGGATGAATACAATCGGCGAGCAGCAGATAAACAGCAGAGCGACACATGACAGAGCAGGATTGATTGTAAAACTCAACAGATCAGGTTAGAATCAGAATCCAGGATGACGAACTACAACTAGAAGACGATACTGAGCTCAGACCAGTGTTTAAACACTTTGTATTCTATTCTGAGGTTAGTGGGTTCAAATCCAGCAGTACCCTCAGGTTACCACCGGGGGTCCTTGAACAAGACCCCTCTAACCTCCTCTGTGTTGCTTCCCTAAAGGGGGTCAATAAAGTCTCAGCTTAATTAAAACAGGACAGGAATCTGTTAACCTGAGCAGCAGAAGACTGAGCCGATAGAGCCCTGACACCACGAGGAGCTGATATAAGATCGGCTAGAACCCCCTTTACACCGCAGCGTTTCAAGTGAAGACACTTTGTTTTCGCATTTACTGTTCATTTTCACAAAAATGCCACAAATGCTGAAGGATGTAGTTTTCTTGTCGGGCCACTAGTGGGGGCTGTCGGTTGTTTTTGTAGTTGTGAGTTTTCCCTGTCAGGATTGATGGATGGATGTTTTTTCAGTCATTTTACAGGCGGTGATTTCTTCATTTGTACTGACACTGACAGAGCGTTTTCACCCCGGAGTCTGACGAGATGTAGAGAAGTAAATCATCTCGATAATGAAGTGTCGCCTTGTTTTTATCACACATTCTCATCAGACTCCTTATCAGAAGTTCCCGTCAGAGCTGACAGAGTTTTCTTAAGAAACTCTGTGGAGGCACTGCAGCAAAGTATGAAGGAGAACAACCTGAAGAGGCGTCATATTGCGAGTTTCAACAAGTTATTGACGGCATTAGTCGACTCACCGATCGTCAGCATGTGTTGCATTCGACCAGATAAAGTTCCAGCTTGGGTCGACACACGAGTCAGAGTGTTGCAGCATCCAGGGATGCGAAGCTCTCCGGTTCTGCGCATGAAACTATTTTAATATCAGTCCTTCTTTACTCTGATCTTCAAATCCACCTTGTTGTAGTAGTTTCTCACCTCGGCTTCCTCACAGCGGCGCCTGTTCCAGCTTGTGATAAGAACACAGATAAATTACCCTGGGATGCGAGCTTGGTAGCGAAGGGACCCTGAGATGTGCTCTGAATGATGAGTCTGGCCTCGCCGTAGAGGAGGAATAATGAGACTGGCATTTACAGACATTCATTCAGCTGCTGCAGCGGCTTGAAAGTCGGCTCAATTTTCTTCGGGTTTGTTTCAGTAAAAATGAACCGTTATAGCATTTAGTCTGTTAATGAAGCTGCTTCTGTGCAAATCAGCATTCAAGTGCACACGTTTAATGTTTACCTGCCTCTTTACTCGGCGCTGCCCTCCGATGTCGTTTCAGACTCGTGTTTCCTTCCAGTTAAACCACCATTCCGGCCCGTGCGCCCGGGTCAGAGTCATTTAGCACCATTTGGAGGTGAGAGGAAGAATGAGGAGTTTCCATCAAGTTGGCGCGCTGTGAGTGCTTTATGGAAGGGCAGCTCGGATGTCTTTATTGGATCTGGTTTTGGTGTGGCCGCCATCAGCAGGCGTCGTGACTCACCCGGGCCTGCGCGGCGTCTGGGGACGTCTCCCAGCTAAACTTCCTGTTTGCGCTGCTTTTTTCACTGAAGGGCAAACACCGGCATCAGCTGTGCGCCCGTTAAAAGCCCATTACGACTCCATTAGCCGGCCCGGCTAGCAGCAGGCCCCCGGCTCGGGACGCCGGTCTGCCCGTTCCGTCTTTCTGGTCACTTTCTCTTTATTATCACGTAGTAAAGTGAGGAGAGGTGATCAGCGGCTGTAGACAGACACTCAGGCCTTAACAGTGGCTGTCTGATCAGCTGTGTGAGGCTGAGGGAGCCGGAAGGGACATGTGGGTCACTGCTTGTGTAATCCGTCATAAACGGTTGGAGTTGGGTGTCTGGATAGTCTAAAACTGCTTCTTTCCTACTTCCTCAAGAGACTATATGAAAGCTGTCTTCAAAGATGAAGAATTTCTCTTTAAATTAGGTTTGATTGGTGTGTTGTCTGACTTTTTACTTTTTTGTCATTGTTTCTGAAAGGACACAGATTACAGCGGACCACAGGTTTCCCCAGAATACTGCAGCGATTTGTTTTGACAGGTATTTCCCAAGAGGCTCTGCTGCAAAAACAAAAGGCCAGATGTTATTTCTGTCTATGTGTAGCCCACAGTGTGCTCAGCTGTGAATCATTACGAATTAATTTGTACGCTTATTAGATTTATAAAATCCATTTGTTACATTGAAGCGCTTGTCAATTCCACCAACTTCTTATCTCAGGTGCAATAATAGGACTGAATAGGAATGATTGCTATAATCTGTTCCTTCATTAGTTTATTGATTGATGTGTGCTCATTGGTCGCAGTTGTAAAGTGGTTGTCTTTTTCTGGATTTGCTGTCCAGCGTTGACCACAGCGTGTGTTATATGTTGACACATTGGTCAGCAGTGCAAAACAAACTCTAGTCATCGTTAGTATAATTTTTTTTTTTTTGTATTTGCTCCTTGGATACCAACCAACTCCTGAAAACACAGCCGGAGCCGTACTGAAAACAGAACTCACTCTTCGAAAATTAGATTTCCTCGTGTGAAGCTCGGTGCATAGTTAATATCTGGTTTAGCCTGCGCTGCATTGTGTGTGATGTACACAGCTGGGGTTTTCATTTATTGCCGTGCCCTTCGTCTGCTCTCTTCACTAATGAATGTATCTTCTTCCTCACTCCGCCGGCTCCTTTGTTCACTGCCCGGAGGTGTACTGAGCCTTCATCAAGACACAGATAATCATCCTGTGGAACAATCTCATGGCGTCTGGTAACTGTGAAGTCTTCACTCTCAGCGGGACAGTGTCCTCATTTTTCAGGAACATCATTTTATTTTGTGACAAATATCCAAGTGTAGAAGCCTGAAACAAGCCCGGGATGTAGGTGCACTCAGAGTGTGTCCAGACCCGCATAAGAGTGGCTTCTGGAAGGCGTCTCGATCAGCTGGTGAACCGGCTCGTCCTCCAGCTCCTGGCAGTCCGGTTCCCGTCCATATGTCCAAGTGCTGGAGCGCCAGGCATCGCTGCCGTTACCATCTGTGTGACGATGAGTGTGTGAGCAAATAGAGAGATGAGAGCCCATCTCGTCCCGTCGCACACAGACCACTGGAGTGGTCCAATATGCCGCGTAAACTGAGGCTTGTGATTAATGACGATCCCAGAGCAGGTTGGCGATCGGAGGGGCGAACCACACTTCCAAGGGCTGTGGAGAATCTGCAGTGAAGAGAAAAACACTTCTGACACTTTAATGCATAACTCCAGTCTGAATATTGATTAATGAGTGAAGTCTGAGCCTTCTGAAGTACAGATTAACTAACTTTTTTAACCACATTTAAATCTCAGACAACCCAAATGTTCAGTGACACTGGGTCAAAGTCATTCAGGCTGAAATCATGTCAGATGTTCCCATCATGTTTGACCATAAATGCATCCTTCATCTATGCTGCTTCATCCTGATCAGGAGGGTCCTGTGGGCTGGAGCCTCCTGTGGGTGAGGGTGTGGTTTATTGAGGCATTTTTTCATCTTTCTTGCATTTAGACATGAGTTGAACTTAAGTGACGCCACTCCAAAGTTTGTTGGGTTGCTTTGTCTTGTTTGGTGCACACTAACAGTTTGGATGGAATTATCACTTACATATTTATCATTTCCATACATATTAATGCAGCTATCGCACTGCGGTTGGTTTTAATCAGACCAAAGCTGATGAGACGCCGGATGAATTGAAGAAGGGGTGATGAGTGTGTATGGCCAGAAATGGATAAATGCAGGGAAGTAATCACCGAGTACGATTTGAGATCTTCTGGTGTTTAATGTAGGTGTTTATTTCATCACAGCCCACAATCGCATTATTTAAAACATCAGAATTATGCTCCTCTTGGTGCTTCTTTTTTGGATTGAAACACTCATCCTCTAGCTTTCCAGCTCCAGAGAGCTCTCTCACACAAACTCTGCTCCCTGGACTCAGTCTGACTGTTTTTCGCAGAATAACACACTACTGCTGAGTGTATTTCATATTTTATAAATATGGGCTTTTCATTGTGTTGAAGCTGTTCTGCCCTCTGACCCTTCTCTCACTCCCTTCCTGATGTGTTTGTTGTGCAGGCGCCAAATTTCTCTCATGTTTTCCCTTCATCGTGCATTCTGCACCTTCTTTTTCACCTAAATGGACATTGTTTTTAAAACCTTGGGTATAAATGCAAAAGCTTCCTGAAACTAAAAACAATATTTTCACTTGAAACGTTGTTGAAGGTCGTTGCTTCCACTGCAGATTGGTTCCAGGTGCGTGCTTTAGTGCTCTCACTGATTACTGAAACTCTCACAGGTGCAAATACTTTCATTTATCGCAAGCCAGGAATGACGTCTTCATAGGAGCTTGTACTGAAACAAAGTCAAAACCACAGAGCCACAGTAAAAACCTGATGTGTTTGTGCTGTGACAAACTTATTCTTGAATATTCTGAGTTGTGGTGCCTCCTGACTGAATCCTTCTCCTGATGTGAGCCTGTATTTGCGTCCCCTGCAGTTCCTCTTCACCCGTCCCAGATTCATGCCAGGTTCATGTTGAGTCTGTTTCCAGAGGGTTGCATCAGGTCTCGATGGCTCCATAAGCCATGGTGTGCTCAAATTAAAAACCTGAACCTGCACCCAGAGAGACCGCCACTGTCAGGATAAATGGCTGTTAAGATCCATCCGTGACAATAATGAAGGTGGAGCACTGGGGTGGTTGTTATGTTGAATTTCCAAACAGATAATGCAGTACAGAGCAGCCACTGCACTCAGATGAAAAACTCCTGATTGCTTTGTGTTGTAAAGCAGCTTTAAGGTTTTATGGCTTCATTAGCGCGCCCGTCACCGTGTTTTATTCAGAGTGAAGCATGTGAATCATCTGTTGCAACAAAGCTGTGATTTAAAAAAGACTCTTGTTATTCTGGTGTCTCATCTTCACCTCTTGACCATTTTTCAAAGGAGCTGTCCAGGAGCATTTTTTGGAGGTTTTGTAGGAAAAATGAATGGCTGAGTCAAGACAAAGTGTTGGACAAATATATAGTAGTGGCATTTCTTTTGCTTAATTAATGAACCTGGAGATAACTGAGATAAACTGCATGTAATTACAGTTAATTTTATTTTATTTTATTTTATTGTACAGCCTCGTACGCTATGATCGATGGGAAAATGCTGGCCTGAGGTCTAGTGGTCGAAGACCTCCTCCTTTATTCACTGTGACATAATTATTTTGGTCATTGCTTTTATAAAAATCTGTGTTAGAGCCGCTTAAAAAAAACACCTGCGGATAATGTAGGTCACACCTCAGTCCGCCTTCATTGTCTTTCAAATTGATCTGTACATAGTATTTACTGAAATGAGGTGTCGCCATGGAAACTGTCAAAACGAGGCTGTTTTAACCTCATTTCCTGCTCCTCATGCTGTCAGATCTGTAAAGGTACGTCAGGCTGATGAATCCAGCGCGTTCTCCAACCGTGGTTTTTGTGGCCGTGGCCCTCATCTGCTGGAGAGTGTGATCACACTGCTGACTGTGCATACAGTAGAGGGAATATGCATGAGATCGGTCCTCCTCTGAGTGTGTGAGTCTGTGTGTGTGTGTGTGTGTGTGTGTGTGTGTGTGTGTGTGTAGAAGTGCAGTGGCTCACTCATTTGTCTCTGTGGCGGAGGCTGCCTCGAGCTGGTACGGGCCCTGGCACTGCCAACACGAAGCGCCTCCTCCTCGTCCCGTCTCAAAAGCTGTGATTGTTCGAGGGCAGCGTCCGTCACTGGGACAGTGTTCTCTGGTTCCACACCATTGTTCGTGCTCTTCTTATGTCCTCTCTCACCTTACTGTCTCCTCTCATCTCCCGCCATGCTGTTTTTTTCTTTCCCTTCTCCTTCACTCCAAACGGTTCCCTGCACATCCCCCAAATGCATCCAGGCACTTGGACGTTGCATGGTGTTTGCAGCCTCTGCACCGTCCCCCTGTCTGTCTGAGGAGCTTCACTGTCAGCCGTGAGTCCGGGAGAGCACGTCATCCGCGCCCGACCATCTGGCCGGACAATCGCTGAATGCATGTGTGTGTTAGCAGCTGGCCCCGCGGCCACGGGGGTCCGGGGCCGACCGAGAGGGCCCTGTCCCGGCCACCACGGCCCATATGCCACACAGGATGAATTGCAGCGCTTCTCTCAGAAGACTCGAGGTGAAGTGGAAGTGCAGCTGTGGAGGAGCTCTCCATTATGTGTGTATCCAGCTGAGTGGTTTCTCCCGCTTCCGCTTACCGCACGTATTCGCACTCTTGAATTTTTTCCACATTTTGTCTTCTCACATAATGCATAATTCTGAGGAGCTACAATGGAAATACATCTGTGATCTTTCGTGGTTTCAAAGCGACAAAATGTGGAGGTGTTCAAGGGGTGTGAATACTTCTCTAAGTCACTGTATCTTCTCAAATTCATCAAATTAGAGCGATTCTTGGCAGAAATAGTGGCGTCAGAGACGCTAACGTGAGCTTTAAGGAGGCAGAAGCTCTTATTGTGGCTCAGGTAATAAAGCAGATTCCTGTGAATGGCCTCATTTCCAATCGACGGCGTGTGGAGTGTGTGAATGGCTGATTGTGACTTATGATATAAGGTGCTTTCAGAGGGCGAGATTGTGAAATCGAATATGCAGTGTGCATTTAGCAGCTATTCTTGCCTTTTGAGTGGAAAAAAGAAGAAAGAAAATGACTCACTAAATATTGATAGACCGAAGCAACTATAATAAGATGTATTTTTGTGTCTTGTCATCACACACACACACACACACACACACACACACACACACACACACACACACACTCGTGTTACCCTTCACTGAATACTGAAGGATTAAGGTGACGGTTTGCATCCACCACAGGATTAAATCTGTTCCTCACACAGATGCATGTTCGTGGCATAAATTACAGGAATACTTGAAATGACCCAGTTTGTGCAGCGTTTCTGAAGACAGCGACACAAATGGAAAGCAGGCACAGCCTGACATCAGTTGATAAATAGAAATAGTTGTACCGGATCCATATTTTTGCTGTGGAAGAGTCCCTTCGGGTAATATTTCTTTGCTTCCACTCGTTCTAGCGAACATGAAATATATGAATTTTTAACAGTTCAAATCATTCAAACAGCAACCTTCAGGCTTGTATATGAAATGTTGTACTTGAAATCATATATGTTTGACAAAAATACATCAAAATAAGTCAATTCTAATATGAGAATAGATTATACTGTTGAATAAAATCGGGATCTCGTTGTCCTGGATGTGTTTTGTCGTTTTGACTGGAGGAGGAGGGCCTGATTGATCCCGATCAAACTCAGCATGAAATATCTCTGACTAAAACAGAAGCTTTAGAAAGAAGGAACATCCTCCTCTGCATTGAACCCACCCGAATCATAGTCAACTTTCACCGTACACACGGGGAGCAGAGGGTCCAGTCATTAACCGTACCAGCATGCATCTGCACAGTCCCAGTGTGTCGACCGCCGTATGCTCTGCTGGACTAAAAACCTTTTGTCAGCTGTTGGCTTGAGCACTGGAGAGCCAGACGGGCGTGCTCCGACTGTTTTCCTCGACCGCCGCTCACATCATCCCACTGCCGTTTGCACGAGCATGAAGGCTTTCAGACAGTCGACGTGAAGAGTTTCTCGCCAGTTCATGAAAAGAGAAACCTCAGTGTGAGGCCTGAGCCCAAGGCTTTTTGACGCCGGCGTGCAGCTGTGTCAGGACTCCATGCTGGAGCACATCGCTGTGTTTGGACTGCTCCTGTCTCCGTGGCTGAGGGAGCGACGCCGAGGGCTGACACGCTGCCAGTGAGCAGCTCGTTCTCCACTAACCCGCCTGTCATGAGCTGCAGACGACCTCTTCTTCTCTTGACTCTTTATGGACACTTATGGTGTGTTCATGTGGAACTGGGAAGATCCCACATCCTAATACTGGGAAAGTGGGAAGTTTTTAAGAGTTCCCAGTAAAATAATAGGACAAGAAAGTGGTTCACATGAAGGTTAAGAAATGTAATCACTGAATACACAAATGAGTTATTTTCAGCTTGCATATGCAGAAAATACATAACAGTGTCACTGTTTTACGCTGTATTTAATAATAATCCATTTTATTTATGGGCACCTTTTAAGCAGGTCATAAAAACAACAAGCTGCCAGAATAAATGCAATGAAATCAGATAAAATAACAATATTTGCTTGAAATTCTAGCACAGTTTCTAAATACTGCGAAATCGTAAAAGGTGAAAATACAAAACTCATCAACAAACGTGAATAAATGGACTCCATTGGAATGAAAACATATCTCAAGCGTCATTTCTTCTTCTTTTGTGAATGCGTGTTTATTCCTGTACTGACAGCAGCAGTCGTGTGTCACTGCAGGAGGCAGCCGTGGTTTTAAGCACCTTCTTTTTAAAAGGTGTGATGATTTTGGTTGTGTTGAGAAAAGGCCTGACATGAAACCTAACAATGCAGTCCAACCAGATTTCACCTCTAAAACCTCATCCGCCAGCTTTTTCATGAATAATGATCTCTTTTTTTGTAATGTGACAAAAATGCGCTCTGGATTCTGCAGAAGTGGTTTGCACCTCAAAACTGATCCGTTCTGTGAACAGAGGAGCTATTTTACTGATTTTTCTGTTTTGCTTCGTGAAGCCAAATCGAAGATGACATGATGCTGAAATTCACCTCAAAAATATGATTTTTTTTATGCTTTTATGCAAAAAAAAAAGTCAATGCATTTATGCTTCCATGCAGAAAGAAAAAGAAAAGTTGAGAAGAAAAGTTGTGTTTTCCCCCGTTTCCATGGAGTTTTCAGTGGTTCCGAGCTTCATCATCTTAACAGACACACAAAACATTACAAAAGTTAGTGAACGGGGCCTAAAACTTCACTGGTCCTGTTTGCAGCCAGAGCATGACAGCAGTGCTCATTAGCAGTGTGCTTTCTGCCGGTGTTGACTGTTTTTTGTCAGTAAATCCTCTATATTGTCTGAATGGTTTATTATTTGTGTTTCCCACTGAGCCAAAGTGACAGCAGGTTTCTCTTCAGTGCTTTTTTAATGACGTGCTGCTGAAATAGTAAACTCGTCAGGGGGTCGAGGGGGAAATGTGTTCTCTCAATCAGTGGATTCTTCTTTTCTGTTCCTCGGTGCGTTAATCTGCTCCGACTGTCGAACCCTCAGCATGTCAGATCAGAAGCTGTGAAGGGTTTTCCCGACTTCTCGAAGGGAGGATTTGATGCTAGAGAGGAGCAGTCAGCGTTGTGTATTCCACCTCCGTAACAGTATCAGGTTCCCACTTTTTATTGGATCTCGTCGTCGTTGACGGTGAGACTTCAGCAGAGGCCTGAGCAGCAGATTCTCAGAGTAGAAACTTGATGCTCTCTTTCGCTCAGAAACTCAATTAGCCTTCATGAAGAAAAGCAAACAAATGCAAAGGGATTAGTTTATAAACTGTTTATACAAGAGCTTTAGTGGAAACTGATGCAATTTTCTCCTATTTTTAATCTTTCCTCAAACACAAACACAATTTATAAGTGTAGGAGAATCCATTTCCACTGCAGCTTTTCTTTAATGATTATTGTAAAGTCGTTGCAATATAAAATACACATCTTTACTCGCTGTTCTGTTTGGGTCCACTTTGAATTGTGAATCATTTCTAAACCTTTGTCCTCTCCAAACCCTCTCCTTGCATTTAAAGCACTTCTATTTCCCACAGTGTTTCATTTTGCATTTTGTCCTTCAGTTATTCAGCTATTAAAGGCTGCGTGACGTTTATCATTAACCCCATATCAACATGCATCATCTACACATTGCAGACGGCCGACTTGTCCTTGAAAATTAGTTTTCAGATGCGTTGTGCATTCATGCTCTGCAAGTTCCAAATGAAACAGAAGTGTGATGAATTGTGTTTTTTCATCGAATCGACTGACAGAAAAAAAAACTATTATTACAGCAAGAAGACCTCATTATTCATCCTCATCACCCACACATTCATCTGGAATGTAAACATTTAGAATTGTAAAAACCTAATGACTTGTTTATTGTCATCCTGTTTATGTTGATGCTGTTCTTGAAGAACCCTCTGCTCTCAACTGTATCCTATAGAAAACCTATCTGTCGTCCTTCCCCCTTTCACCTTAATGTGTTGAAACACAGAGAAAAAGAGAATTATCGCTATTTGTGAGAAAACAAATCAACAGCTGCTGCCGGTGGCGGTCCAGAGCTGTTATTACATCTGGAGGCTTGATGTCGGGCAGCGACGAGGAAGAGATCAGAGACGGAACGTCACCTGATTCAACTGACATTTGGAGAAAGTCTTTTTGTCTTTGTGACTGAATTTTATTGTTTTGATCGCACCGGAGGAAGACGCGAAGCTGGATTTGATGTTTAGAGAGAGGAGCTGAGGTCAGGAGCCGCTCTCCTCCCCTCCAGCTGAATCTCTGGAGGCCTGACACCCTGAATGCCAGATGTTTCTCCAGACAGAGAGCGTCTTTTGAGCCCGGGGCCTTGTGGGTGCTTCGAAGGCCTCGGTGCCTCTGGGTGGGAGGGTTGGTCCTCGGCCACATAGCGATGGAAGCTTTTTCAGAGGAATGTTTCCCGTGCCTCGGTCCCACCACAGCCCTTGTTGTTGTCCGAGCCGCTCGGCTCCTCTTCACACCGAGGAAGAGGAGGAAAAATGAAGTGCTCGAGGCCCACTCCCCGCATACCTCCTCCCTTCTGGATGTTTTTCCGACAGAGTTTCTCGGTGCCTTTGGCCCGGTTATTGAACCGAGTCGATCGGGGAGACAGAGGTGATGAGGGTGATCGTCCTCTTCTCGATATTAAGCGTCCTCAGAGGCGGCGGATCATGTCACGTCAGGATTACTCCCTGCAATTTTCCCAGCGTTATCCAGCCGTCTCCACAATTTAGTTGTCATGAAGACACCTTGCTGGTTTCATGGTGAATTAATTGCAGCAGTAGAAGGTCATTAACCAGTCATCCTCACACGGCCATAGTGCTGCAAAGACATCCAGCTTCTCTTGAAGGCATTGAGAAGGAAAGAATCCAACAAAACGTGTGACGTACGGTAGTTAAACCAGTTTGAAAAGCTGTCATTACTTCGGTGTTATTTTACCACTTCCACAGCCAGCGTCGTCTCGCCGAGGCTGCAGGAAGACCGAGGTGCTTCTGCTTAAAGGGTGAAAGAAAGCGTTCAGAGGGATCGTTGTCAGACTCGATCCTCTTTTGACGCTCAACCACAACGTTCCACAGTGAAGCCGACAGCTCGGAGCCGTCTGGTGACTTTAAATCACAATAAACAGTTCAGACAAGATTAGTTGTCATTTTGAGGCCGAGCGGCACAAACAGTGCTGGTAATGAAACTGGTTAGGTGTTCTGGAGGTTTTATCAGCCTCCGCTAGGTGCTGATTGATTTCCTGTCTCTCCGTTGCGAGGATTAAATCAAAGGTGGGATTGATTCGTGCAGGAAACATGTCAGACGGTGGTTGACATTTTTTAGACGCCGAGTGTGGGTCTCAGTGAAAAGTCAGAACATGAAGTGCAGATCATCACACAGCCGTCAGTCAGGAATACACTGACTGGAGCAGCTTTGACGGATATGCTTTTGTTGGGGGTTTTCACACAAGAAGTATTGTGAGAGTGAAAATAGAGCTTTAAGCTGTAAAAGAAACAACTCAGAACCAAGCAGGACCAATACATTATTCCCACAATACACATGCAGGATAAGATAAACCTCCTCTGTGAAGAGACAAGATAAGACAAAAGGTCTAAACACACTTTAAATCACTGTGATTCCCTGAGATTGTGACTGATTTGAAGTGGTCTACAGAATCCTGAACACCATCTCTCTTATGTATCTGCTTCATTTAAATTGGGACTGTGAGGGGATGAATTTGATCCCAGCTGAGGACAATCAGTTTACACTGTACTCAGATCAGTTATCCATCACAATCCAAGTCACAAACACATAGATCACACTAAACAAAGGTTAACGGGATACTTCAACGTTTTGGCAAATTGGCCCATTTAGTGCAATTCCGTAGTCATTTCGAAAAGCATACTTACTTTTTTTGTGAGGGCGAGCTGTTGTTTATTCAGAGGTGAGTCGGGAAAGGTTTTCGGGACGGACACAATGGAAGTGAATGGTACTTTTGCTTCCCCTTCTCAAACTCATCAAATACAAAATCCAACAACCCCAAAACACTTTGGTGGACACGTTATAATCCGCACATTCACTACGCTGTGAAATATTAATGCAAAATTACCAGATTGAGTTGCTTATGCGAAGATTGCTAAGACGGAACTACTTACTAAACATGGCGTCTGGGCGTAGTGATTTCACAAGAAAAAGTAGTTCCCAGTATTTGCTTGCTAACGCTACAATATTATTTGTTGGTGTTCCACAGCGTTCCACAGCGGAAGAAGAATAACGGCGAAAAGAGCGTAAACGTCTTAGGTCTGCTTTAAAAACATGAACGCTGACTGTCGGTGACTCTGAAACACGCGGCCATACGATTGCTGTTCGAAGAGCTGAGAGTAAATGACTTGTGTTTTGAGTGTAAATGAAAGGTCGTGACTCAGCCGCTGTGAATTATGGGCTGACGGAGCGTTTGCCACAACCTGAGGGAGAAGATAAAACAACCGTCCGCCCCGTCAGTCGCCGTGTGTGATGAGACGGTCACCTCTCTATGAGGGCTGGATGTTACTTTTCACTTCCACTTTACAAAAGACTCTTGAGAATGCATGAAGTGAAATTAAATTTCCACTCGTGGTTCTCTCCTGCAGTGATATGGATACTTTATAGATCTGCAATCAGTGAAAGCCTTGTTTAGCCGCTTTCAGAAGTGCACTCCTCTGTTTGCCAGACCGTAAATGGATTTCACTCATGGAGCACTTTTCAACGGCTTGAGCACCGTGAAGCACCAGATACACTCACCGTCAGATGAATGCTCGCAGGTTAGAGTCACTGCCAGCATGTATTTAATGCAAAGAACATGCATGGACGTTCTTTAAAGTCCGTAGTTATTTCAGCTAAAGCAGCCTTCTCCAACTGTCTTGATTTACTAATAATAAGAAAAAACTAAATTCAGTAATTGTAAAAAGATCCAAAGACAATCCTCCAAACATCCCAGCAGGCTGCTGTTTGCTTGGACCTTCATTTCCACCCATTATTCATCATTATGGAGTTGGAAATGTGTGCCGAGAAGATTCTTCACGGGCAGGAACAACGAGTGAGCCGTCATCCGTCTGCATATTGGTTCTGTGATCACAGAGTCCTCGTCATCGATCAGCGATCCCGTTAATCGGCCCACACGAGCATTAAAGGCCTGTTTTTCTTTTCTCCCGGACGATGGAGCCACGACGCTAATGCACCATTAGTAAACCTCGTATTGAGTCGGCTGATTAATAAGTCATCCATCTGCACCCAGCGTCCTTTTATGACCGGAGCGTCTGGGAAACCAGGTTCTCCGTTTCCCTGCGAGAGGAGGTTAAATGCAGGTTTACGTCGCCGTGATTTGTATTTCGCCGGCGCTCCCGATAGCAGATGGCAGCGGGGTTTAGCCGAGGAAGAGACAGCGTGCTGTAGGTGATGGATGAAGGAAACTATTTGAGAGGCCTCATGGGTCGGCCTCTAAAGGGCAGACAAACAGCTGCTCTCTTCTTTATTCCTCTTTGCGGTGAAATAACGGCCTCAGAGGAGCTTCTGAGAGCGAGCAGCAGTGTAAATAAGCACAGTTTCTTCTGACAACAACTGAAGCTGCTCTGTGTTTTTCCTGCTGAGGATGTTTGTTTAATGCAGCTGTGGATCTGTGGATGAAGGTATTGGTAGATACACAACTTTATGTATGTAAGACAATAGAGCAGATCAATACCTGTTGAGACCGGCTACATACTATCTGCTGCTCTCACTCTTTCACTCTCCAAATGATGCTGCTGCCTCCATTAATTAGAAACTTCAGAAAAGTCAAATTCCTCTTCTGTATTCATCTTCATATCGGAGCTGGATCGATTCGTCTCCGCAGTAGAATCCCCTCACAGATACAGTGCAGCTCACTGAGCAACAGAGGAGACTATTAATGAGTCTGACAGACGTCCAGCAGGACGTCAGGACATATGAATAAAATATATGTTTTGAAAATTCTTTGTTTCTTCATTTTAACCAGAGTTTTTATCCAAAAAGTCACGACTTCAGTAGTTTGACAGCAATCCGTTTGATTCATTTTTTATCAGATGTTTGCCAAGTTTATTTCCGTTCATTTGCATTTGATTCAGGAACGTTAAGATTTTCTCTGCATATTGTTCACATCAGATATTTTAGAAATGTTGATACTGTAATAAGTACAAAACCTTCATATAGGCTGCAACACAATCTGACTTTGATTATGAGAAATTTCTTCAGGATTCTACAAAGAATTCAGATTATTTATAACTAACAGGTTGTTTATCCATAAATTTATCAGACATTCTTGCCAGACATGCTGGAACCTTTGGCTTTAGCAGTTCTTAAATCTATTGACAGTTACATGGAGAAAGTCAACAGTATGACTCATTATTTTGTGAGGAATCTCAGATCAGCAGGACTTGTTTGTTTGTGTTGGAAGACATTTCACTCCTGATGTCAGTCCTGGACTGGTCAGCCTGATTAAATGGAGGATTTCTCAGGTATTTGGACTCTTGGTGAGTCTCTACAGGCTTCATATGATGATGGACGAGGGCTTCCGCGTTGTTCCGACGTCGGGCCCGTTGATTCTCTCGTGCCATAATAACCTTCATTGTGCTGTTTGGAGTCACTTGAGGTCACACTGGGTTCAAAGGAGGTCACTTGTGGACATTTCAAGCTGAACTGGAAAGAAGAAATAAGGATATTATGAATGAGAAGATATGGTGGGCTGAAGAAAAAGTCTTTCCACTTTCACATTGTTCTTTGATTTATGGACAAATGAGAATATTCAGAAGCAGGTTTCTGAAAACTGTAATCCTTGTCCTTATCATGTGGTTGCCTTCTTTTTCTGGATGCTACAGGACATCTGTTCAGCTCTGTCCTTTTACCATTAATTCCACAGTAAACCTCGGGCGTTCTTTCAACAAGAGAAATGACACAGGTGGAATTAAAGCTGCTGCATTTAGAAAATCTAACATGTTGTATTAACATAAACCCCTTCCACAAGGTAAAAAGTTGCTATTCCTTTAAAGTACAAACAAAAGTCTGAAAGCAATCCTAAGAAAATCCCTTATGCCCAAGAAAAGACTGTAATACTCCCCCAGCAGGCAGGGAAAAAACAAGAGTGTCTATTGTTTGATTCCTAAATCCTCCGTAAATCCTCCTAAAGTTTCATTCGCGGCTCGTTGCTTCTCATTTTTTGTAAAACATCATAGAACAGCTGTAATGTCTAACACAACTCTCATGAGGCAAAAGGAACTCCTGCTTTAAAAACTACTTTTAAATCATCAACAAATATCGATCAGTGTAAAATAAAAGACAGACTACAGGTGCATCTTCTCAGAAGGTCTTTAGGTTTAGATGAAAGCACAGCTCATACAGACACCGGACGTTTTGTTAGCGGGGAATGAATGCAGACCTGACAGTAATGTGACAATAAAGAAGTGACTGTATTAATGTGAACAGATATCCAGATGTAATTTCACTGATAATCAGCCAGTATTTATCAGACGTATTCAGCAGTTTGACAGTGACTGGTTTTATTGATCGAGGCTGTTGATCCGACCCTCTGAGGGTAATCGCATCGCCGACGTCCTGTAATAAACGAGCGACAGCACAGACCGGAGGAGTTTCACAGCTGTAAGCTGCTGATTCCACTACAGTAATATTAATGTAATCTGAGCGTCGGTGGGATTCATCATCTTCTCTGCAGGGATTTTTGTATCAGTCAAAGCTTGTGCTTCTTCTAAGACCCTCTTTTTTTTCCCTCTGAGGCTTTGAGAAGAATGAAATTATGAGATTGGAGTGAGGGAGGGGTAAGAGGAGTCGCTGATAGAGCCGTGTGCTTCAAGCTTCCGCAGTCTCAACAGTGTTAATTCAGTACTAAACTTATCGCTCATATTCATCCAGTCGCACACAGACCCACAAAATCATTCACACACTGGCTCACCAGCGGTGATGGCCGCAGTGCAGTGACCACTGCGGTTCATTTTGTTGCACATGAACAGAGATATGGGGATCGAACCAGCAACCCTTTGATTGGAAGATTCACAGAAGACCAGGAAACATCTGCTGCACTTAAGGATCTGGGCACGCTCTGTAGTGTCACACACACACACACACACACCCCTCCAAATGGCTTCTGGTTTTACACCAGCAGCTCAGAAAGGATAGAAAGTCCATAAACCACATCACATTCACGCCCAACGCTCGCTTTCCTATTTTATACATGACTGGCGCGTTTGTCAGAAGAAAACCGAGCCCAGAAAAATATTGAGATGAATTGCTTTCAGAGAAATTCCCTTTTCACCTCCCAGCCATCCACGGTTTAGCGTTCAGCCCCGCTGCTCCCGCGGCCGCAGATCAGATAAGTGTCACCGTGCATGAGGCTGAAAATCCATACTTATAGGAGTTATTTTAGTGACACTGGGCCCTTTGTGTCTCTGCGATAACTATGCGGCTCTGACAACGACGCACTGTTTCCTCCGGTATCTGCATGCAGATTCTCCGGTGTGGCGCTCCGCCGCCGCTGGACGGACGCACAGTGCGGATATTGTTGGCGAGGGAGGAATGCACTGGATGTCCTCCGCTGTGGGAGCTGGACGTCTGCATTTCCATCTCAGTCGAGCTAACGCTGTCGTTGGGTAGTTTTACATCTTCAGTTCAGTCACAGGGTGAAAGCTTTCGGGTCAGTTCTTGAAAGCTTGTAAAAAAAATAAATCTTTTTGATGTTTTACATGTTTAGTTGTGAGATGAAAAGTATCCCCTCTGAGTGTCCTGTAGTGTGCCGCTGCCACCTGCTCCAGCAGGTACCATGTGAAGCCTCCTGGGCTGCAGCAGGAAGGGCCGCCCCGCTGAAAGGGGCCCTTTGTGCCGTGTGCCATGCAGGCCCGAGCCCATAGATGACCCTTGTTGTTTCTGCGCAGGCCTGGGTGAGGCAGATGCGAACCAGAACAATGGCTGCGTCTCGGAGAAGCCGGCGGTGACTGACTCCACGGGCGCTGAGGGCCCCCGCCAGCCCTGGACCCCCGCCAGCACAGCTGACCCTGACGCCGCCGCGCCACGCCCCCACCTGGCCCGCCTCTTCTCCCGAGATGCCCCGGGCCGAGAGGACAACACCTTCAAAGACCGACCCTCCGAATCGGACGAGCTGCAGACCATCCAGGAGCACAGCGGAGCGGCTTCAGAGTGCGGGTCGGAGAGCCCCGAGCAGGACCTAGATTAGGCTAGCTTTTTTTTTTTCCTCCCTTCTCCTCTCTTTTGCCTCTTTTCCTCCTCTTTCTTTTTTGTTCTTTTTTTCGCCCTCTCATTTAAGAGAGAGACACCAAGCCCCTTCATTTTACACAAACGAACCCCAGCTTTTCTAAAACCATGGCATCCGCAAGCAGCTCCGCACAGGCCGCCTTCGGCCTGGGCCGCAGGAAGAAGAGCCCCGGCCTCCTGGACCAGATCGGGAAGTTCTTTGGAGGGGACAAGAAGAGGAAGGGCAAGGTGAGGATGGAAACCCCGCGCTTCTCCGTCCGCTGGGCTGACTCGCTCTCAGAACCACGGTTTGAATTCTCAACCACGCATTGTGAGAGTTTGTATTTATCACGTAGAATCAGTTTGAGTGTCGCCGTCTGTTTTGACCCGGAGTGAGACGCCGTCCGGTGGCGTGTGGACGGATGCGTACCGGACCAGGACTTCGGGTGGGGTCTGGGCTTTCTCCTCTCCTTTCCAAAGAGGCTGTGATTATCCGAATCTGTTTCACCTGTCATTATGTGAGCGGTACTGACACCCGTAGCATTTACACGTCTCTGGACGCGGCGCCGTAACGTTTGGCGCCGTTGGGAACTCGGAGCAGCCGCGTGTTTTCCCCCGTTGGACAGAATCACGGGGATGGGTTTGATTTCTGTGGGAGCGTCTGCTGCTGCAGCTCCTGTTTGCACGGTGATCCTCGGCTCTATAATAACCATGTGTTTGAGGAGCAGCTTGTACAAAAAGCAGATCTTAGTATTGCAGATATTGTTAGAAATCCGCACCAATCGTCCAGATCCGACTGAAAACATGTTGCCTTAGACGTGCTGGGCTCTGCTTCCACGACACATGAGCTGCTTGGCTCTGTTCTCACAGCCGACTGAGAACTGGATCGTCTTTCAGGACTCCTAGAAGGAGCCAGTGTTGAAATAGAACACATTTGGACGTTTGTGGCAGCAGACTATAAGAGCCGATGTAAAGGATTCCGAGTTGTAGCTTGCGAGGAAATCTGCACTAAAGCAAAGTAAACTCTGTTGGATGGAGATGTTCCCGCTGTTCACGACCTTCCCACGTCTCTCTGTCCACCTTTCTCCACCCGCAGAGTGTAATCAGGGTGCTTTTGGCACGTTAATTGCAGAGAAATTACTGCCCAGCGTGAAGATATGCATCGCCCCTGCGCCTTACGCCAACTCTGGAAAGACCTCCAGAGCGAGCTCCAGGATGAAAGCTGACTTTCCTCCGTGCAGCATGTCACCAATCATTTACTCTGCTTCGAAAACATTCAGGGAAAAATATCCATAGGACAAACGATTACGTTTCCACTGAGCGCAGTGTTTGCTTGATTTTCGCTCCGGAGCCGTTTTGTTGAACTCAGTACCGATTACAAGTTTACGAAAGCTGTGCAAAAGATATATTTATATGGATTCACCGAGGATTTGCCTTCAGGTGACGAGCGCTCGCGTCTCAGAACAGGTTAGCCCCGCCTCTGCTGCCTCTCGTATCACAAAACCTTGCTTTTCCTGCAAAAATCAACAATGATGATGAAGACGAGACGTTTTCAGGCTTACTTTCCCATCCACCCCGTCTGTGCACGCAGATTTTTTTTGTCTTCTGTCTTACAGTATTTAGTCAGAAAGTTGGTTTTATTAATATGCATGCTTATTTCCTGTAGTGCTGAGTTGCTTTCATACTGTGGATTTCTCATCCGTTTTATTCTTATTAATATTATTATCAATGTCCTTTGATTTAAATTCACAGTTTTTGAGTCTGCGCTTTAAAAAATGAACTTTTTCAATAAGAGAAAAGTTTAACAAGCTGCACGATCACGCCAAAAACTAATCTGTAGTCTCAGGACGCTACTGCTAGAAACGTAAAGGAATATGCTGACGACGGGTTTTTGATCATTTCCAAAATACCAGGTTAATTATGTGCTAATTGGAAGGGGGTGAAAACAGAAATTTGCATGCCTATCTTATGAAAAATAACGAAGTGGCATTTAAGGGAGAATACAGGTGCATCTCAAAAAATCTGAATACAGAAGAAAAGTTTGACTTATTTAGCTAAACAGCTTCAATTGTGATATTTGTCTTACAATTCAGAGAAAATATCTGCTCAAATGAAATAGTCAAAGATTTTTAGATTTATTATTTTAGTTTTTATGATTTATAATCTCAGATTATTACAAATTAAATCAATCTAATCTATATGGACGTTTCTCTTTCTTTGTGTTCTGCTTCATTGTGATGCGCTTGTCTGTTTCGGTCTTAATTTGCATCAGTAATGCCACAAAATCAGTCCAGCGCCGGTCAGGGCAGCTCCTGTCCTCTCAGCTCAGAGGGGATTCTGGGAGCAGAGGGGGCGTCGACGCCCACCCGCAGCAGTTTGTTCGCCTCAGGTGTTTTGAGAGTTTCTTAAAAGCAGCGGTGGATCGGCGCGGGTCCACCCTCCGTATGTGTATGTGTGTGTGCGTGTGCGTGTGTGTGTGTGTGTGTGTGTGTGTGTGTGTGTGTGTGTGTGTGTGTGTGTGTGCGTGTGTGTTTTCTTGTTTGCCACTGGATACTTGTCAGTGTTTTGTATCTGTTGTGACCGGTGAAGCTGTTCCTAACCTGATCCCTGTTCTACGCTCTTTGGACTACTGCTTGATTAAAACTCTTTAACAACACCCTCCGCTCTCTCGTGGTTTTGTTTGGACTCGCTTGTGGTTTTTCGTTATTTTTTTTTTGCTGTTGTGAAACATATTAACTTCAGTGCTAACAACATTTAACAGACTCTAATTTTCACTTTGCTTCAGAGCCACTGATTGTGAATGAAATGTGGAAAATAAATCTTCAGATAACAGTTTAGTCAGATTCATTCCTGAACGTCAAACCAAACAGTGCATCAGGATATAAACCCCATGCTTTATGTCTGGACTAGTTTTTGTTTAAATATCAGACTCTCTAATGTGTTTTACATTATAGTGTATCTTTGTTAACATCTGGAACAGAGGCAATAAAAAGTAAATCTCCTCATCTGCTGCTGGTTATATACTATCAAACTGTCCCACTGAAGCAGGTCATTTAAATTTGTTTTACAGTAAATGCTTAAAAAAAAAAAAAAGTTCAATTTAGTAGAATAAAAATCAAACTCAAATGTTTTCTCCTGCCTCCTCTCACTCTCTGGCGCCTCCTAGAGGGATCTGCTCCACACTTTGAAAACTGCAAGTTTATTATAGTCTTCATTTATTACTTTGATTTAAGAAATATTTGTAAAAAATGGGAATATCTTAAAGCATTTTCCTGAAAAGAAGGTAAAACTCATCGTCATTTTTAGGGTTTTTAAAAAGTTGCCGTCAGACTTTCTGAGGTTCATTTCAACTGAAATATGGGATCCAGAAATATATTCAAACAGTGAAAACAGACGAGAAGCTGGATGCAGCGAACCAGCTGAGGGTGGACGATAGTTCAGAAATGTGAGCAGGACGGTTTTATCAGTCACACATGAATAAACGGCACACAAACCCTGAGCGCAGGAAATTAGAGGATGCTTATTGTTTCACTAATAAGAATTTTGTTCATCGCTTCTTCTGAAAATAAACTTATTCCAAATAGATGGGAGGAAGAGGGGGGAAAAAAATGCAGCTAATTACTAAAATGCAAATCATTGTCAGGGATAAATTAAGCAAATACTTTGTGAAAAAAAACTGTTATAAAACACTATTTCTGCTTTTTATTTGACGGTTTTATAGATCAAATAGTAGAGAATTGTAACATAATGGAATAATGTTAATTATTCATAATTATGTTATTTTCACTTAAACTAATTCACAATATTTACTGCACATTAATTCAATAATTTAACGATACACACCTGTGTATTCTGGTCTTCAACTGAATCCTACATTCATGGGGACAGCAGTGTTTTTGGATTTTCTGTAAAATAAGATTTAGAAGTCGATCGTTGTTTACAGCGACAAATTCAACAGCAGCCGTTGCTGTGAAAGTGTTTTTATAGTGTCATAATCTTTACATCCTTCTCGATCTCAGCTTTAAAGATGAAAAACTTCCACCATTAAACAGCTGTCTCGTTTTCCACAAACTCCATGAGGAGTCAGAGGCGTTTCCGCCATGTTGAGGCCTCAGCTGCTCCTCTGAGCGTCACCCTAAAGGAAGGAGGTCAGAGGGTGGCGGCAGAGAGGGAAAACAACCTGCTCTTCTTCACCTCCAGATCCCTGAACAAGGGCGTGAATCATCTGTTTGCTCATGAGGGGAAAACGCCAGGTTCCTCCAAAATGTCAGGTTAGCTAAGAAACACTGGAAATTATTGAGTATCATTCATAATAAAGCAGATTCCTGATCAGTGCTTGAGCTCTGATATTAAACCGAACAATCTGTGTCCTAAATCCTGAGCTGCCTTTGTTTTCTGTCTGTCATCCACATTAAACAAGCCACTTAAAACACTTTTCTTCTGTCAGAGACCAAGGTTAGTAAAACATACGACGGTCTTGTTAGCATGGATTGTTGGCCGCGTTTCGTCCTTCACTGCATCATTTTACAGATTCTGTTGAGACTTCAGAATGATTCTCTCTGGCTCTGTTTACCCTGCATTCTAAAGTGAAAATGTTAAACTTTTGTTGCATTTGGGATTTGTGTTTCAGAGTAACTAAACACGTAACTTTTTGAAAATGGCTCCCATGGTGGAACTTTAGAAAACAGTCCACCACCGTGGATTGTTGAAATGGTTGAAAATGGAAGCTTTCTGAAACACTTCTTCTGCGCGTACCACAAAGTTGCACATATCGTAACCCGTTAAAATCTTTATTCGATCAGCCATGGGTACATTTTTTCCCCCTGAAAACCAAAACTCTCTGCTTCTGAAGACTTTTACTTTTGCTAAAAGTGTTTGTTCTCCTTCCATTTGTGTTTAGCTTTCCCAAAGAAAAAAAATGGCAAAAAAAATGATTCCACTAAGGATAAAAATTCACGATCACAAACTTTTTATTCATCACAGATTTAGTTTTATGTATACATTAAAAGGAAAAGCATCAAAATGCTGATGGCGTTTACTGACGTGGACCGGAGTGACGCTAACCCATAAAGCTACATCCTGCCTGCAGAGACGCAAACACAAGAAAGCCTAAGTAGGGAGCTGTTGAGCAGAAAAAGTCCATTAATACGTCAGAAAAACCTTCAGTACGCAGAAAGGAGAACTCAAACTGAGTCACAGGCCAATAAAAATGAACATCTTTTCTTCAGACATCAAAGATTGAAGCTTCCTCCTTTCAAAGCCTCGGCGAAAGAGGAACAAATGTAGAGATCTGAAATCTGAAGAGAACACTTACAGAAGAGATCTTTTGAGAGTTTATCAGAGCACAGACTTGTTTTTAAAGATGTGTGTCCTCATTACCAGGATGGAAGACCCAGCTTTTCTTTCCCTCCCCGGAGTCTGTGCGTCTTTCGGTTGATTTGTATCGAAGCCACCAAACAGAGCGCCATGAAGAGAGCAGCTTTATCATCATGATGGCTTCTTTGATGGAAATATAACGACGAGCGAAACGAACGCTGAGCGGGAAAAATTGAGACGACAACTTCCCACCACCACAAAGACGCAATCGCAGATCTATTTTCCCCGGGTTCCTTTCATTTCCCATCATTTACACAAATGCAGAAAACAGACACGCAACGAAAGACGTTCATGTATGAGTGTGTCATTATGGCATCGGCGGAGGAAACAAGGCAGATCTTTTCATGTTTCACTCGCCCCTTTTTTTAAAGAATAACAAACTTTGTTTGGTAAAAGGCTTTAATTGCTGAAACGGGTGACACCACATGTCCGTGGAGGCGGCGGCGGCGAGAGTTTCCCCCTCCGGCTGGTCTCCGGGGTCTTTGATGTGAGGTAATGGATCTGAATGGTAACACCGCGGCCCCGGCGCCGCCACACGTGTTACATTACCGTTCGTTAATGGGGTCCTGGAGAAAGCATGGATGGGGACACATTAGCCGCACACAGCGAGTAGGTGGAGATCGCCATGCTGCCGGCGTCCGGCGTCCGTAGGGTTTATTCTCCTCGCTCCCAGTATCTCTGTTTTAATCAGCCGCCTGGTTCAAAGCAGAGGGGGTTTGTTTTTCTTCACTTTTGATAAAAACAGTAGATCTTCTTGTCATAACCTCATCCAGCTGTTGTCTTGGTTTTGTCAAAATACAACTTTGCTCCGTAGATTTTTAGCACAGTAATCCATCAAAGAGAAAACACCTTGAGCAGCTCCGGCTTCACTTGTTTGCGCTGATTGGAGACCAGGCATGAATGAATGGAGGTTAATGAGGTGGGCTTTGTTTGCAGTGTGGCGTTCAGCAGCAGTTAAATGCTGCTTGACTGTGATTTTCTTATTTATGACGTTGTCGACGTGACATCTTTGAAAGTGGAGAAACCTGCAGAGGCTCTGAAGAAAACAACTTAAATCATCAATTCACCAGAAGCCCACAGTACCGAGCGGACTGAGCGTAACAGGGGCGTCGCTCCTGTACCTCCCTTTCACAAGCGCATCAGAGGTGTGGAGTTCTCAGGATCTCACCAACCAAGATGGAGTAGCAGGTGATGACTCTCCAAAAGCATGAAAACATGAAGGCAACACTGTAGCTGCAGCAGAAGCCAGGAAGGAATGCTGGCAGAAAACTGCACACTCTGTTAAAGCCTAACTTTGTGAGATTATCCAGTAGTGATTCATCTGTTAAAACAAAGCACTGTGTTCACTTTATTATGGCTCAGATGTTTGAGGCAGAGCTTCCTCGGTGTCCGTCCTTCAGTTTAGATTTTCCGTTGAGGCCCAGTTCCCAGTGCGAGCACATTTCGTGCTGGAATAGAAAAAGTGAAACAACATACTTCAAAGTGCTCGGGGACTCAAGGCTTTATGTGTTATCACATCAGAAGGATTGCATCTTTCCCCAAAAACTCTTTCTCTCAGAAGTGCTGCAACCAAGATCTTCTCAGAACAGGCAAGTCGCTTTCCAGGAGATCTGATTGGTCAGGAGGCGGAGCTTTTATGCTCGTTGATCTCTTATCCAGAACTAAACCATGGAGATATACCCCAGAATGAAGCAAGTCTGCTTAAAGATGAGTATTTTTTTAGCTTATTTCGAGTCTATAATGTAAATCAGCCTGATGTAATGTGCATCACATTCATTTAGTGGTGATGTGTTGGATTCTTATTTACATTCCATTATTTTTAACAGTGTTTTCCTGTTTACAAGCGAACCACACATTTTCTTTGGGTTGCCATGACGACAGTGACGAACATGCTGTTAGCGACGCTAATGAGCCGCATGGCGGGTTTGGTTAGCTCGAGGCATTACCACGCAAATAATGCTCATTTATTACACCGTCATCTGCGTAAGTGGAGATGCAGTCCTCATGCACCAGATACTGATTCGGTCTCAGTCTAATTATCTAAAATAAGATCATAGAAACATTTCTCTTTCCAGTGTGAACTCGTCTTCATCCTGAGTGTGACGATGTGATTAGATTGAGAAGCAGCCTCAGCAGCTGGAAGCCGGTCAGACTGTATATCTAAAACGTAGGTGTACCATCCCTGTCCTTCTCCCCCCAGGGCTCTTTCCGGGGGGCTCTCTCTCCAGCCCCTCAGAAAGCCTCCGTGACCTCCCCCCGTAAGCGAGGTGCCGAGAACGCCGTGGTCCATTTCTTCCGCACGATCGTGAGTAAACGTGTGACGCGGTCGACGGCCGCCACTGCTGTTTTCTGCCTTTTCCTGCTCTTTCCGTGTTTGTCTGCTCTCACCTCTTCTGCTGCGTCACTAATCCTGTCCACCCTCTCCGGCTCTTCAGGTGTCCCCCGCCCCCCCCAAGTCCAGGGTGAGTCCGCTTTCACTCTCTTATCCCAACGCAAAATCACTCATTCAGTCATTATTGGTGAAACCTGAACAGAACGATACAAACTTGTGTATGTGTTTGGCTCTTCCTCTCTTCCGCTGCCTCCTCCTCCCCCCTCTGTGACCTCTCCTCCCCCCTCCCCCCTCTGGACGGACTCTCCCACCTGCCTCCTCCTCCTTCCCATCCCGCCTTTACGCTGAGTAAGACACATTTCCTCTCTATCTGCTTCCTTTGTCTCTTGTCTCTCTGCCCTCCTAGTGGAGAGGACTAGCAGCCAAGATGGGCCTGGTAGGTGGTCCCAGAATCCCCCCGCCCCCACCACCCCCCTTCACTGAAAAACACGGAGATATCACGCTTAATTAAACTTTAAGGAGCAGGCGAGGTCACGGCCTCACACCGCCTTCACGAACATGACGTCCATTTAGCGTCCATCATCCACTTAAGCCCTGGTAATCTGTCCATACATCAGCGATAACGCCCTCATTTCCTCCCGCCGCCGGTCCATTTTCAAGTGCATCATGGCCATTTTTTTTCCTGCTCCGCAGGCCGACTTATCCGGATCACTGTGTGTTCATGATAACACGGCCCCGCCGCCACTTCATCAGCCTCCTTCCATTCACAAAATTCCTCTGTGAGCGGCTGCAGGCGGGCAGGCCGCCGTCTGCTTCGTTTGGCGGCTTTACCGGCGCCTAATATCAGGTCGCCGTGAGCGTGTGAAGCAGCAGACGGGAGGAGAAGGAACAGAGAGGAATTAACATGAATTCAGACAGAAAACACAGAAATTTCAGGAGCGTTTACAGTAATGATTTATATCTCAAAATATCAATACTCTTTTTCTATTAATTATTTGAAACAGTGAATTATTATTATTATTATTATTATTATTGTAGCCTATTATTTATTCATTAACATTCATTTTCACAGTTTAATGCTGAAGCATTGTTTTAGTTTTATTTCCAATAAGTTAACTTGAATGTTTTTTACTTTCATTTCATCTTAACTTTCTTCGAACCACACTAAAACGTCAGCCTTTCCATGTTGTTATCCACTGCATTTTGACAGTAATTCACATTAAAACAGCTCTTAAACGACGTCTTTAGGCAGGATTGTAGCCGTCGGTGCTGCACATTGAGCTTGATGCATTTTGTGCAGGATTTCTAAAACCCTTCACTTTCATGCAGCAACATTTTAAATAAACCTTAAAAGCCTCAAACTTTTCATATTTACTTGTAATTGTTGTGAATCTCTTCAATAATTTTCAAACAGTCCAAAATTAAATTACCAGTGAAAATCACACAAAGGAAAACACTTAAAAAGTTACATTTATTGGATAATTGTAGCAGTTAAACACTGTTGTTCCTGTTTTGAGGGAGAGACTTTTATTCTTTTACAAAGCTCAGATAATATTTAGGTGGATAATTATCTTTGTTCTCAAATGAATCTCCACAGTGATTCAAGTCTGAGGGCTTAAATTTAACCTGGTAATTTAATTTTCTTATGCTTTAAGCAGTGTTTTTACATGAGGTGGATCCAGCATCTATTACCAGTCCAGTCATTTCCTAACAGTGAGAATTTCTACAGCACTAAACCTGAAAATTGTACTTTTGACAATAATTGCACCAGTTAAACTTGCAAATAAATTAGCATTTTTCCCTTCTTATTTACATAAGTAAAAATAAGCCAATCCATTAATTTTCATGCAGTTTTCAAGCTGCCATAAAGATTAAAGCAGCCTCATAACTTCTATTATTGAGCATAATTGTGCTGTTTACAACAGCAATATCTTTGGGTAATTTCAGCTTAATTTTCCACTGCAGTGATTTTCTACAGTAATAAATCCCGGCACAAATCCGTTAATGCTTTTTTGTTTGAGTGCCATCATCTGTACTGTCTTAAAAAAAATCAATTTGGTTAATTGCAAATGATTGATTTTCCTGCTCTTCCATCACACCCTGCACCTGCCGTCATGTTTTCCAGTTAGGAAGTAATATTAGTGACTCATGCACCGTTTCCAAAAGTCAAATGAGGTTTCCTGCTCTTAAATTAAAAAAGAAAAATTGTATTACCTGCTGTTGCTGCTTACTAGATTTTCTTGCTCATGCATAATTCATGCAATAAATCTGATGAAAACCTTCAGAATTACAGGACTGATACTGAATTGCGTGTTAATATTGTCCCATATTGTTTCACTGTGCAGCAGAGGAAGCGCCTTCTAACTATACGGGCCTGACTGATTAAGATCCTGCATGAAATTCGAAAAAACTGCTCACTCAGGTCGTTACACTGAGATTTCAGTTTGCAGGAGATTCAGTAGGAATAACTCCATCATACAAACAGGGGGTTTTGTGATGCCAGAACAAAAATATAAAATGTTGGTGAAGGAAGTTATCGAATATATTGAAGCCTGAAGGTAAATAAATCTAAAGAAAAAAACATACATCTGTCTTCATATCAAGGCCTTGTTTACACGACGACGTTTCAAGTGAAAACACCTGGTTTTTTCATTTGGGTTTCAGAAAATATTCATCCTTACTGTCATAGTCTGTTTCATCTGCAGCGGCATTTCTGAAAAGTTCCACTTTGGAAGCAGCTTTCACAAAGTTGCCTTTTCAGTGATTCCGTTGTCGCGTAAACAGACAAGTTCTCCATTTTCACTTGAAAACGTCGTCGTGTTGATGAGGCCTTTGTCCGCCAGGAAAGGAGAAGACGGCAGAACATTTGCACCTTCTTTTCAAACACAATAATGAGAAGCTCAAGCTTTATCAGATGTCATAAATGATCGGTGAGACATGTCTGATATTCTACTCACACTCATAAGTCAGACTCAAACCTACATTATCTTGTGCCAAAGATACAGTTTTTTTTCAAACGTGCAACCTTTCAGGCCCTGTATCTGCTTCTCATCACCGCTCACTCAGCTGAATATAAACCTTTTGTGCCGAGGCCACGTCTTCACCTTTCTGAATTGATTTCTAACACACTCTCCCTCCACTCCTCCAGGGTCCTCAGAAGTCACAGTCTGCCAAAGCCAAGAAGGCCGGCGCCGGGGACGGCAAAGGCTCCCTGACTAGGATCTTCAAAATGGTGAGAGACACAAAACGACGGTCGCTTGAAAAAGCATTTTCACACTTTTCTGGGCTCACCTTCTGGCTCCTCTTCCCTCTTCTGTCTCAGTGATGATATCCGCAGCAGAGTGAGTAACTGATTGAATTTAACTCGCCGTGCATTCGAAGACATCATAACCTCATTACAGCTGCTGTCAGGCGCAGGACTGATGCGGCGCACGCCGCCAGCTTCTACCACCGCTGCCATAATCCTGCTGAACGCTGCAGATGAATCCCTGATAGGACTTCAGGAGGGCTACAGCTAACAAGAGGGAACGCTGCTTACGCTTTTCTGTGTATTTGATAAAACCTTAAGAGTGAACAGAGTCATTGATCACTGCCAGAACAGAACATGTGCTCTAGAGGAGAATTGTCTTTTTGGCTGAAAATAAACGGAAGGAGAGCAGCGTGCGAATAAAAGTCTGCTCATCAGGTTCATGTCGGCCTTTTTAGATACAATGAACTGAGCCCTCTAGTGGCCACAAGGAATATGACACAAGCAACGAAGAAAGGAGAGGAAATGAACAAAACTTTTTAAAAGTGTTTTAAGTGCTAATGACTGCTTTTCTCTCCATTAGAGAAAGTAAACCATACTTAACCAAATCAATTCTCTCGTCTGTAATGCTTATTTATGGCCTGCTCCTGTCGTTGATAAGCAATTAATAAGCTTAGAGATGGTCTGTACTGCCTCATGTCAAGGAAACACTTACAAAATTAGACAACCAGGCTGATGGTATTAACAGCTCGTAAGCACCTGAGTCGTCACTGAATCCTGAAAATTGATGAAAATGTTTAACAAATTTCCATATAAATAGAACTTCATATCCAATACTGTTAAGAAAAAAAGAAAGAAAAGCTGTTTCTTGTGAGGTGAATGGAATTGGCATTAGGTTGAAGCTAGCTCATGAACATTAACCACTAAAAATAGGTTATTTTAAACCAGTGAACTATTAATTCAGCTGCAGTTATGAGCAGATCCTTAACTCTTTTATAGTGGGTTCCAGCTTTCAAAAAATACTATGAAAAGAAACGATACGTACATAAAGCTAAAATTCCTCAAGTGGCTAAAAACGGCAAAAAAGCTACAGAAATTTTTGTAATTAAGAAAAAAAGCAGCTAAATTGGCGAAAAAGCTTCGAACTACTAGAAAAGGAAAATGGGATAAGATACCAAACAACTTTACACCACAACATTTTTATGTTGTCAAGTGTCCGTTTGCACAATAACGGTGGTCCGAGCCACTGAAAATGCAAGTTTTTGAAAACTGTTTCCAAGATGGAACTGTTTTTTTTTTTTTTGGAAACGGGAGAAAACGCAACTTTTCTGAAACTCTGTTACCGGGCACGCGAAGTAAGTAAATCTTGCTACTGCACATGTGCAAGTAGACGGATCCAAACAGCAGTGGCTCCCAGTCCAGATTCTGCCAGACTTGGTAGTTTGAGAGTCGTAAGTCTCCTCGAATAACAATCTAGCTTGGTCTGTACACTCTCCATTAAAGTTTATAGATTATTGCTCCCTGCCTGTATGTGTGTGTGCGGTTTGAGAGCTGAAAGCAGTGTGCTAGCATGTGCTAGCTAATCAAAAATACAGTGGAAACAGCAAGGAAATAAAAGCATATACAAACTTAAGTAACTATAGTACTATGTGTGAGCAAATATGTTTAAATGTACCGTCACGGTAATGTTATTTTCTGCTACAATAGCTGCGTAGCTACAGGGAAAGCTGGAGGGAAACAGTTCACTGCCACATTATAAGTGACTCCCATGACGAATCTTTCCTTCTGTTTAACATTCAGCCAACATTTCTCTCATTCATCCTCTCATTACATTCAAGTCGCCTCTTTCACAACTGCTTGCCTTCAAAAGTTGATTTGTTTTCCTCCGTTATGAAGAGAGATTGCCGCCGTCCTGCTCTGCCCGTTCCTCCCTGACAGGTTTTAATTAGACTGTAACTCCTCGGACTTGTTTGGGTAATTGTGGCGGCTGGAGAGGAGTCGCCGGGTCCCCCTCCGAGGAAAACAGCTCCGGAGGTTTTGGGCCTCCAGGACGATTGTTTTCAGTCTTTCTGACACACTTAATTACAGTTAATCACACCATCGCAATCCAAGCATAATGAAGCATAAAGTCAGGTTAACTTTTAATTAAAATTAGCTCTTCAGTTCTTTTCCACTTCCGATGTGAAACCGAGTGCCGCCGCTGGAGGTGGATGCTGGGAAACTGAGCAACTGTTTAAGTTCAGTCTACTTCAGACAACATTCCTGCTTCCTACTGTTGTTTCAGTCTGTGAGGACAAAGCAGGGAGGAAAAAGAAGATTTTTATGGTAACATTCTTCGCATAAAAGATAAAAAATAGAAAATATGTGAAGTTTCAAGTTCATAATGAACAAAAGCCCTGAAAACACACACACGCAAAAAAAACAAACATCCAAAGCTTCAGTCTGAGGAAGACCAGGATGTCATCAGCATAACCAGATTTTTTGGGGGAGTGATTACATGCTGCTTTCAGCCTGAAGAAAAGACTTTGTGGGGTTTAGTGAAGGATGAGCACAATGGGGATCGATACACACAACAACAATGACTGTGTTTACGTTGTTAGGATGAATATTTTTATGAACATCATGGTTCAGACGCCCTCTTTTCTTCAGCCGTTCTCTGATGTTGGATTTCTTTGCGTTCTCATCAGTCCATGTTTTTTGAGTCATTCTGCCTGAACTGCTGAAGGTTTGAACTCGTTCAAGATAACCACCAACTGTCCGTTTCACGCATTCCCCTTAATGGACGAGAAGTGTCTGACCTGATCTGTCGGTTTGTCTCCCGGCCGGTTGTGTTCTGGTGCTGAAGCTGACGGGTGGCCTGCAGGTTTTCACAAACTGTTTCTTGTGCCTCACAGGGAAGCAGGAGTGCGTCTCCGGCCAAACGCTGAAGTCCCTCCCTCCAAACCCCTGCCAACGGCACGAGGGCAGACCTTCAGCAGCACGTGGGGGGGACAAAAAAAAGAAATAAAGAAGAAGAATAGGAGCAAAAAAAAGTCCCCGTTTTGCCTCAGTTAACACTCTAATGTTCGCTAAAAGCCCTTCATCTCCCCCCGCTACCGACAGCGACACAATCTGCCCCGCCTCGCCCCGCCTCGCCCCGCCTCGCCCTGATCATCGGTGTGAACTGTTTGCTGATCCTGAAGCCGCTCACATGTGCAGCCTGAATGACCTCCTGACCCCCCCGCCCCCCCCCCCCCCCGGCTCTCTCCTCATCTATATATTCATGTGTTCTGCGCTTGAGTTTTACCGATGTGTTTTCCGTCGTTCCTTCTAACGGCCGGTGGCTGGACCGGGAGCCGACCCGGAGCGCCGGAGGGACCCTGAGGGCCGGCGCGAGTCCGACTGACTCGGCCGTCACTGCCGCTCGCCGAACGTTTGGGAAAAGAACCGGGTCGCTGCCGGTTTCAGAGAAGAGCGGTTTTCTGTCCCGTCGACGCCGTCTCCGTCCGTCCCTCCCACTTTCTTCTGTTCCTGAGAAGCTGTTGAAGATTTAACACCTTTTTGGTTCGCCGTTCGGGAGAGAGCCAGTTTCCTTTGGCGTGTCTTGAGTTCCCCCTCATGTTTCTTCTCTGTAGCTAAGTGTCCCGTCGTTCGTGTCACGTCACTGTTCGTCCGCCACCAAGAGGCTGGCTGTGGATATTTCATGGTGAAAGTTACACCTCTAAACCTTCTAAATCAATCCTTCTATCAGTCCCCGAGATAATTCACGCTAATTCACCTTTCTGTCTGTAACCAAGTCACCTCGACGTCAACCTTCCCATCTAAAATATGCTGAATCTGAAGCCGGTGCCACAGCGCGAAGCCAGATTCAGACCTGATGCTTTTCGTCTTCGTCTTCATCGTTTTTCTCCCAAGCACAGCGCACGCACTGGAAATCAAAAAATCTTTCTTCTTGACTACCAAAAAAAAAAACAAATGTGCTGTGTCTCCTTTTTCTTTTCTTTTTTGTTCACGGTTAAAACAAAAACTGTATTTCAAAAAGGTGCTCAGTTACTACTAACTCTGTAATCACATGTCGTAAACTGTTTCTGTACAAACGAATAAAAAAAAAAAAGAACAATAAAGTTGTTGAAAACACGTTCAGCACCTCTGGTGCTGCTGAATCCACCTCCAGGAAGCAGGTGTTCGTCCCTCCGACTGTCTGCTTGAGCCTCGTGAGTGCTGTGCTGTGCAGTGTTGTGTTTTTTTGTGAATGGATCCTATGAATGAATGTAAATATCTGCCTGTTTGGTGTACGTGTAATAAAACATGACCAGCCACTTAACTGAGAATAAAAAAAAATTAAGAGTTATAAAAGCAGCTCCCTCCTGTGGGCGTCGAGTGTGTGCTTCTCCTCTTCTGTTAATGGGGAAACAAAACCCGGCAGGTCGGGTCACGGCAAACACTGAATTTATGGAATCTTTTCTTTCACGGGGGAAGAAAGAAAAAAAAAGTGATTCACCGTGTCAGCGTCATTCAGGCCCAGCTTTTCAGGCTGGAGTGGTGTGTAGGGTTCTCGTCATGTGGACGCACAAAGGCTGGCGAGCACTGAAAGCATGAGAGTGTTGCCCTCAGAGGACACAATGAGACTAATTCATTTCCTTTGACACACTAGGTCACGCTTACTCACATTAAAGCTGCAGAAATGATTGAGACATCATCAACATCAACATTTCTACCAGGACCGAACAGCTCTGACATGAACCAGGCTTCGATTCAGTGAAACGAGCTTTGGCGAGGCGTCCGTCTCGCTTTCTGTTCACAGGTTAACGGGTCGAGGAAGCTCTGGAGCCAAATGGTGTCTGATTCCACACATACAGACTACACAGGGGCATCACCCTCAGCCCTCTGACACATTGGCCTCTATGGACTCTACCACCCACTGCAACAGTTTAATGGACTTTTTGAATGTTTACAATAAACCACCATAGTGCTACTTTCCTATAAATAGGCCTCATCCCTGCTTTTCCTCTCACATCTTTTTTTATTTTATTTTTTTTTTTCATTTTGATCCTCCAACCTCGAGAGAAGTGTCTCCGCACTGGATTGGCTGCCACAACCCAAATGAAACAGAACAGTCTTCATCACTGGCATCATTCTCGCTTCCCTTTCCTCCAACTCCATCCAGTCGCCCCTCAAAACAGCACTAAAACCTCCAATATGCATAAAACATGATTCAAACCTCCATTTTCACAATTTTTTGACAAATGATTTCCTTCATACAGTCACAGTCATCTCGCTCGCAATAAAGTCTGTGAACAGTTTGAATGTCTTCCTCATCCTCCTCCCTGGAGCTATACATACAGCGGTGGTGCACCACAGGGCTTTGTCCAGGCCCCCCTTCTCTTCAGTATGTTCCTTCTATCACTTGTACTTTCAGAAATCACGGATTCAGTGTTCATTGCTATGAAAAAAAAAATCCTTCCTGTTGGCATCATTTCCCATAACAGCCCAGTTGAAGATTTTATTGTACTTGTTATATTTTTGAGCTGTTTCAATACAAAGTGACCTTAGCCTTGGAAAAACACATAAATAAAATCCATAGTCATCATTATTATTATTATTGTTACCTTTCATGTGCACCTTAAAGTATTACAAATATAAAACCAACAAAGTTTGTTTCCTAGCTATGACACGGGAGCCAGTAAAAACTCGCTCATCTGAGCAGCAACGTGTTCATCGACAGTGAAACAAGCGACGGGATGAGTCGGTTCATTAGTTTACCATGAAGACTTGAGTTAAGTCTTTGTGAATGTTTGGGGCAGATAGAATTCAGGAGTTGTCACAGTGCAGGAAGGATCTGTTGGAGACAGTCTGGCGCTTTTGGCACAGCTGACAAATGACATTTTAATCAAAGGGTGGCTTGAGGAAAAGAACAGCTTTGTTTTTTTTTTTAATAGCTCCGAAAGTAATCTGAAAGGTGTCTAATCTTTCAAAAGCACGATCAGAGAAGAGGCTGATTTAATGTCCACAGCTGAACGGTGACATCCGGCAAGCTCGGGAATTTATTGTGAAAAACTAATGAAAAATGTCAGGTTTCAGTGTTTACTACAAGAAAAACCAGGGGGAATGTGTGAGAACTAAACATTTTCTTTACTCCTGATGACAGTGAAGCATTTTCTCCATCCTTTGTTTCCTTGTTGTCCATGGGGAACGTGACAACAGAGATGTTCGCTTGAAAAAGCTTATTCAAAAATGTTAATTTTCAGGTTTCTCCCATTTTCTGTGTGAATAAGCTTTCCATCAACATTAAATGTCGACACATCAGTCCTGGTTTTCACAGATGGCTCTGCTGATATTTTTTAACAAACTCACTTTTTTAAAAAAAAACTCAGTACATTTTCTGAACAACACAACAAATTAGTTTTTTTTGTGTTCTCTGTGTACACCGCCGTGTTCTTTTTGTTAAGGAGAAATGCACACAAGGAAAACTGTAACTGTAGCTGCTTTTCACCTCCAGCCTCACAGTCTGTCTTTCCTCTGACTCTTATTGATCGGAGGCCTTTGCAGTCGATGACGACCTTTCGTGGAAGTTTTTGGCGCCCTTACCAAATTCTCCTCTTGTTTTATTAATATCTCCTCAAAATACAAAGACTTTATAGACAGGCAAGTCAATAATATGAAGAAACCCCACCACTGGCCAGTGTGCTGGGAATTCCTTGCAGATGTTTGTGCCAGAAATATGTAAGACTGAAATAACCAGCGATGAAAAAATATCTACTTTTGTGTTTTCATTTCAGAAAAGTTGATCATAGCTCAACTGGACCTGAGGGATGTAAAGTCCTCTCATCTGACAGTTCTGATGAAGACCTTCATTCCAGAGGAAGACGGAGGCGAATGTTGTCCAGCCACTAATAGACATTAAAAACACACTGAGGAATTATTGCAATATTTGAGCGAAACGGGGCCACTTGAAGCAGGAATTACAAGATAGAAGTGATAAATCAGTCACTATGGTGTAATCCCGGTGCAAGAAACAGAAAAGGGAGCTTTAGTTAGTACAAAAATGATTTCTTAATTTATTATTGACAATAGAAAATGAAACTGCAAAAAGAAAAAGCTTATTACCTGTACATTGGCTTGGCCTCGTTAGAAATTCATTACGCTCGAATCACAAACAACCCATGGTTCCTCAGAAAATATATACCTCGTCTAATTATGCAATTTACAAAGACGAAACTACAGTGAACAAAAGGTTTTTTCTCAGGAAAACCAACCGAAAGTGGCGCCTCTGTTTAATATTTACAGCTTCAGTATGTAAAAAAATTCAACAACGAAACAGAGTCTTGTAAACAAGCAGGGAGAGGAAAAGCTTCCTATGCCGTGTGTGTGTGCAGCTTCCTGTCGTTCGAGCGGCCGTAAAGAGCTGGGGCGGCGGCGTCGATCCTCCAGAGCCTGCTCTCTTACCGACGGGGTCAGCTGAGCGGGGGTGCGGGGGTCTAATCCCCCTGGAGGTCATCATATCGACCAACATCGGGCTGCAGCAGACCAGATAGAAGTCATTAGGCCAATCAGAGGCGACCAGCCTCCACTCGCTTCTCTGCTAATCTGGACTAACAGCCCCCCCCTTCCCCCCGCTGCGCGGCCAAAGCCTCAACATGATCAGTGCTTTCCAGTCCTTCTCCAGCCGTGTGGTCAGGGGAAGACGTTGTGCCAGTCTCCGGACGCTTCTGGGACCACCTCCAGGTCCAGCTCGGGTGTTACGTCCACCTGAGGCGCCGACTCATCCTGCCCCAGCGGCACGTCTTGGATCTGACCTGGTGGGAGCAGAACAGAGGGGAGGAGAAGGCAGAAGAAGTCTTATTACTCTCTCAGGAGCTGCGGATTCCATCTGGCCGGCAGTCATGCAAATGGGGACATCAATCAGAAAGCGAGCTCCTCTCCTCTGTTGTGTTTTCACAAATCACTGAAGACATATCACAAACTGCATGGCTGGGCTCGACAGATGCAGAACATGTTCACTGTTAGTTAGAAATATGCTTTCAGACACACCGCGTCTGGAATAACACAGAACCAGTCACTTCCCCTCAAACTGTAACTTTTACAAATATAACTATGGTTACATTTACTGAGAAGCCTCTGTAAAGCCCAGGGCCACACCCAGAGGATGGGAGTGGCAGCACACACCCAGTGGTAGAGGGCGGTGAGCCACCTGATAAGAATGGTGAAAGGGATCCACGACCCAATAGGATAAGCTCTGGCTGGAGAGAGCAGGGAGACACTCAGCGCCGCCATAACATCCCAAGGATGTCCGGAGGAACAAATGCCCAGGGTAGGGTCAATACAGCATCCCGGGGCTATTACTGGACACAAGAGTTCCGCCCCGTCTCGAGGGATGCTCGATTTAGAGCCATAGTGTTGGAGCCTTATGGGAATGGCTAGTGTGACGTCACAAGTCACTTCCGGGTCCAAGGCTTCTAGCGCGCAATGTAAACACAATGGATGTTGCCAAAGAACCGGTCACTTTTTTCATGGTAACAGTGAATTTTGCTGACTTTCCAAAGTTAGTGAAGAGGGGTTTAAATCCTTACAACTCAAACCGAGTTGTAATTGTTTCTGTGGTGACAGGTGGAAGTCTGAAATGGAAAGTACAGGCTTCAATGAAAAACAACATTTACGAGGTTGAGGTGAGTGATTAAGTAGCTAGCTAGCATTAACACGAGGGTGTCAGTCGTCGCATCATGCTGTGTAACTTAACTATTAATTAATTATCTATGTTAGAATTGGGTACTGTCTGTCTGCGGTTTGTGGACAACTTACAGTTTATTCTAGAAGTGTCATCCAGGGAAATAATTTTAAACCAAACCTCAAACACGCCATAAAGCAGAAGCAGCACACATTCAGTACAGGTTAAAAAGTAAAATAATAACAATAATAATAATAATAATAAAAAAGCCCTTACAGAATATCTAATAATATCCCCCCTTGTGGGATTAATAAAGGATTATTAACTTTGGATAACTCCGCTGGTCCATCCTGCCGGAGAGGAGGCAGTTTTAACAGTGAGAGAAGACACAGCTGCTGCAGAGCAGCTTCAGATCCAGCGGGGGAAACGCTGCTGTTCAGCCCTGAAAAGATGTGGGACTTTATTTTGTCCTGTGCTGTTTTACACCATATTGTACTGGCCGATAGAGTTACTGTTGATGCGCCGGTGCCACGAGAGGAGCTGATGTGGGAACCAGCAGGACCTGAAGAACCGCGACTGACATGTAAATAAACTCTAAAGTTTAGCAAATGATTTATTTAATCAGTGATGTGATGCCAGCAGCCTAGAAAATAATATCAGCTAAAGGGAGATTAAATACAGACAGAGGACGTTTAGCCAAAAATTTTATTTAGACTTCTATAAATTGTCTTTAATTAATTTAAGCAGCACCGGGAACGGGGGGCACGCGCCGCCCTCGTGGACTGAGTCCCGGTCCGCTCCGTCCTGTGTCCTGCTCGGTCCGGGTTCCTGCTCAGGACCGGGTCCGGTGCTGGGGGTGTGTGTCTCGGTGGGACCGTCCCCGCTGTGGGGAGGAGACCTGGCGGCGGTGCCGCTGCTGTCTGGCTCTGAGACATCATTAAATGAAACAATAAAAATCTGATCTATATAACGTGAGTCCGCCTCGTTATTTGTAATATCAGTAAAAATAATATAATGATGTAATATCAGAGGAAAGCAGTAGTAGGATATGGTTTTGTTGACTTCGTTCCTGTTGTTACAACACGGGACACAGCACTGCACCATCGCCCCTTTGGACACGGAAGTGACGTATTTAGCTTCGATGACGTAGCTACTAGCCATCCCCATAGGCTGAATAGACTGTAGACCCGCTGCACCATGGGAAAAGGACAACGTCCAGTATTGGAGTGGCACCCCGAACATCCGGGTGCAACTTCAGGCATAACACCCACGTGTTTCACCAAGGTGATGGCCAGCAAAAGACCCCAGGCTGTGCGCACAGCCAGGGTGGAGGCACCACTCTCCTGGTGGAGGAGTCTGACGGGACAGGGAGCCTGACAGCAGGCTCAGGTACCTGGCAGATACATGACCCGTGGACGCTGCCCTGTACAGACTATTGTCTCCGAAACGCCACGTGTCGACAGGCACTAGCCCACCGTGATGAAAGTCCCCTGACAGGCCGGTTCCACACCCAATGGGATGCCCTCGACAGGAAGTCCTGTCACGGTCACAGCCGGGCCCGATAGCCACGTTGTTGACCGGTCCAGAATCTTCTGGTGTTCGTTTTTTCCGATAAACTGGGCGAGGGGTGCAGGAATGGCGCCTCAACCACATGAGGCCCCCCGCCACTCAACATGAATAATAATAAAGTCATCAACCTTACAGTCTACCAGGGGGTTACGAATGACTCTCTCACCCGACGGAGACGCCACAATGGCAACAGTCCAACTGAGGTGAAGGAGAAAACGGCGCAGCTACCGTCAGGAGGGATGAATTAGAACTCAGAGGAAGAGTTTTGTCCTGTTGCAGGCTAAACGCTAAACGCTGAATTCAGTATAATTACCCCCTTTCGTTGTTGCTCCATTGCTCCATTAAGATGTAGCAGCAGAGCAGGAGTGTGGGGTCCACAGTCAGAAAAGGGATTTCTCAAAAGCAAAGTGAGCGAGGGAGTCAAACTGTTTGATGCGGTGGTTAAAAAAAAAAAAGAGAGATAAATGACAGAAATAAAAGGATCGATATCGTCGATTGTTAAGGCGACAGTGAGTCGAGTGAAGAGAGAACAAAGAGTGTGAAAAAGAGGAAACGAGCAGAATAACGGAAAAGTAGGTATCGCTCACAAAACACACACATGAGCTAGGAATTATTAAAGTAGTTTAATGTTAGGTGTGACAATTTTAATAGTAAAAATTTGGGTAATTACAAAATTGTGTTGATATTCTCATTTTTATTTCATCGTGTGAAAACTACTCGCACCGAAACCAGATCTGATGGATTACACTTGACATGGTGAACTGCTTGAGCCAATTACTTCAGTCACGTTCACCTTAGTTCAGGGAAAGTTGTGTTTTCAGAGGAAATGGAGGCTGCTGATAACTGCAGCTGGTTCGAAGGTCAGAGGAGTTTTTCCATCTGGTGTTTTCTGTGGTAAATTGATAACCAGTTCACTGAGCCTGGATTAAAGCACCGTCACACACCAGCTCACGCAGACACACAGCTGAAAATAAACGACGATACGGTAGCAATATCTCCAGCTTGTGTGTATGAGCACGAATAAAAAAAATCACTCTGTTTGCAGTGAAAAATATTTAACAAATAATGGATTAAATGATGGAGAATGAAGAAAGATTTTTTTTTTTTTTTTTAATGAATGTTGTTTTAGAAGGAAAAAGAGTCTTTATTCTCTAAGTCATTTAAGTTAGACCGTGCTCTCTCCCAGGGAGTCAAATCAGGCTTTTTTTTAAAAGGTGTCATTATCCAGTTTCGTAAATACAGCGTCGTCAGAGTGAACAGCTCAGTACAAACAAGGACTTTCATTAACTTCAGTGAAATAAATGCAAAATTTGCTTGAATGTATTTTCCTTTTCATGATGCCTTAAAAAGATGGTATGAATATATTATTGAAGTTCATAATGGTGTCTTTATCCCTCTTCAAACTGTTCCAGTCACACCATGTTGATGGAAATTAGTCACAGAAATCAGACACACGCGGTGCGTTTGTGTGTTTTAATCCACTGGGATGTTTAAGACTTTAATCTCTGTTCAAGTAGAGAGTTTGCAGACCTGTGATTCCACCAGGGACGGCAGAATTCAAAGTGAATCAATTTCCCTTTGAGGTTTTTGTTTTTAATGATTTTGTGAACTCGCAGCAGACCTGGGAACTTTACTTCTTTCCAGTCCTGTAGAGATGTTCTGGCATTTGTTGCCTGTGGGAAACCTCGAATGCACCACTTTGTTTGTATCTTTGACATTTTACGTCCACTCTGCCAGGAAGAAACGTTGGAGCGGCAGGTTTCTTACGTTAACCAAGCCCCGTTGTTCTTTTCGCTTCGTTAAAAAGGCGTCCGACTGGGTTTAATGGGAGAACGTAACACAGAATAGGTACATAAGCGAGCGTGATGACCTGCGAGCAGAGCTTTCCTCCTCAGTGGTCGTATCAAACCCGCAGGGTGGAGTGTTTGTGCACATCTGTCTGGAGTGTGTGGGCGGCTGAGCACATGACAATGGAAAGGCTCTGTATAAACACTTAAAGACAGACAGTGAAATAGAAGGGTCTGTGCCTGGAAAGCTGCTGAAAGCCTTCAAATCAGAGGTGTCAAACCCATTTCAGTTCAGGAGACACAAACAGTCCCATTTCATCTGGAGCCGGCCGGACTGCCGAAACAGTGACGACCTCTGAATCGAAACTTTCGAGTTTTCTTTGTTGCAGCGATGAAGTGGAAAAACAGTCTTCATCAGAGCAGATTTATTTCAGATCCGTGTGTGTGTGTGTGAGTGTGTGTGTACTCACCGTAGCCGTGTGACCTCTTCATGTGGTGCTTCATGTTGCTCTTCTGCGTGAACCTGATGCTGCACACTTCACACTTGAAGGGTTTCTTTCCAGTGTGTTTGACCATGTGCACCTGCAGAGCGCTCTTCTGGTTGAAGGCCTTATCGCACTGACTGCACTTGAAGGGACGCTCGCCTGGACACACAACACACACACACACATGCATGAGGAGGTGTTTTCATCCAGTCTGTTGCTGGAACGTTTGAATTGTATTTACTGATCTTAGATCAGATTATTGCTGCACATTTAATGTGATACATGGCCATCTCTTTTCTTGTTTATCCCCGGAGCTTTGGTGTCTTTCTACGTTCCTTTCTTTACTTGCAGAAAGATGGAGGCGGGTACTTAATGACCAGGAGGGAAGGAAAGGTCTCCATCCTCATTACTTTCACGTACCAGAAAAAAGTGCGAGGTTGTAAAGTGAAGCTCAGTCTCAACACGGTATTCAAATGAGTCCACTAAAATGGTAATGGAATGACAGCGAATTCTTTAATGTTAAGCCAATGCTGAAGGAAATCCTCCAGGGAGAGAGGAACTCAACATTTCACCGGTTAATGTCACGATTCTCTGCTGAGTTCTGCAGTCTGTGTGTGAATCGCCACTGCGGCGTTAAACCTGTGGGGCGGGGTCTGACCTCCACGTATCGAATACTGATAAAAAAAAAAAAAACACAAGAAAATCTAGTCGCTGAACAAACGAAATAACATGGAGACATGAAGCGACTCACTGCTGCCACCCAGAGCACTAAGGTGGTATTTTTTAAACACTACGTATTTGCTCTGCAGAGAGGTGCAGCACTAATCGATCAAACGTTACGGCTTCCTGAGCAGAGTATTTGAAGAGCGGCGGGGCTTTGGCTGGTGATTTTTATCGTGGTTGTTACCGGTGTGTGTGCGGTTGTGTCGCTCCAGCTGGCTGCGCTTGGCGAACGCCTTCTCGCAGGACGGGCAGCTGAACACCCGGGGCTTCTGGGAGCTGGGCGACGGTCCCGGCTGATGCACCCGCTCGTGTTCCTGTGGGCACATTGAAGAGGAAAAGTCGTTTCAGTTTACAGTCTGACGCGCAAACTGTTTCCCACCGCAGCGTCGGAGATCTGCAGCGAGAACAAGGAGCTGACAAATGTCATGACGTCTCAAACAAAGGCATTTTCTCGTCTCTCACGAAGGCAAAAAGTGATTTTAGCAAGATATTTCTCCCATAAACAATTGTGAATGAAGATATAAAAGTGTTGGTGTAAATCTTGGTTGTATTATGACGCTCATCAGTCACCCTGCAGGTCTGCAGCATCAACACTTTACGCACTCTGCTGATAATGAAACCCCAAAAAAAGAATCATGTGGATGAAAATCCTCTGGCTCGAAGCACACTTTGATTGTTTCACTGCGTCATTACACCCGCAGCAGGACGGATCCACGCTGTCTTGTTGCTTCCCACCTTATCCTGCCCTGATAATCTGAATGCCGAGGCAGAAATTCAGACTCATGGGGTCATTTTCCATCAACTATTGCCTCGTTTTTCTCTTCCGAGCGAGCACAGGAGGCCCCCACTGCGTTTCTGCTGCTTTAACACGTCTGCCCCGAGGTCCGCTGAGCGCAGACTGCAGGTTGAGGCGAGTCGTCATGTCACCGAGAGTTTTCTTCTCATTTTAAATCGTCATTCTCTGATTTCTGGCAATGGACGAGACGTCTTCATGTAGAGAACGTCGCTCAATGGACAGTTTTCCCGTAGAAACCCCTCCAGATGGCTGAGTAGAAATCCCAGCAGGCTGTGAAACACTCCTGCTGTAAATGACTCAATAAAACCCGAAGTGAATTAGATTGAAAACCGACCAGGTGTATCTGGCGGCAGGTGAGTGAATCATCGAGCAGTAGACTAACACTAACTCTTCAGTCAAGTTACAACCACATCTGTCCAGACATAAAAGCTCTGAAAGATTCTAAACCAGTGGACCAAGCATTATTTCTCTCCTTCCTCAGTAAAAGCAGACAGGTGTGGTAAGAGAGGTGAGCGGGATCAATCGACTTCCACTCATTCATAGTCTCCACAGTGTCTGGTGTCATATCGTTTCCCATTCAGGAGCGGACCTCCCCCTCTGCCACCGAGCTTCAGAGCTGCGCTGTTGAATAATGGCCTGAAAATGTTCATGGCTCAACATTTTGATATCTTCAATATTTATTTTGGAATCACTGGCAGATGACCCTGAGCTGCAAGAGGAAAGTTATGAAGGTCATGAAAGGCTGAGAGAGCGGCTCTGTGATAGATTACTCTTATATTAGGAGGCGGAAAGCCCCGAAACATGCACAAGTTGCTGAATTCATAAAGAAACACGTAAGAGTACAAGAACTAACCTTTAGCTGCTTGTCGATACTCAGCACTGACATGAATACGGTATTAAATGCTGGTAAGCCTCATTCCAACACGTTGTCGTGCACCTCCTCTGCCCAGTCTCTGCGTGCACACTACGTGCACGACCAACAGCCTCTAAAGCACCGATGTACTGCCGCATCTCCAAAACGCACGAGGCAGTGTGTAGCATCTATCTATCTGCCCTATACATACCGTAGACTGTAGACCGAAGTTAAAACTTCAAAATTCTTTCTTGAAACTCTTCAGCATGTGGCTTGGCTCGGAGGGACCTGCTGAGCAGTTAAACTAATGAGCAACATCGGGATAACTTTAGCCAAACTTAAGCTACTGATGTCATATGAACTAGTTTTATAATTCTTCTTGATACCATCTGAATTCATTTGTACTCAGTAAGTCGAGAAGCGCGAGAGAAGCGCAGTGTCTTCGTTATATCCAGAAGGTACAGACAGCTGTCTATTGTGGACAGTGTGAGGTTCATCCTCTCTCCTCAAAAAACAACAGCTTGCAGCTTTAGCATGAAGGAAAGTGACTTTTAATGAGCAATAATGTGTCCATATTCAGTTTGTTTGTTTGTTTATTACTACTTCATGTATGGATGGAATCTCAACAAATCTGTTGTGTTTGGCTGTATTGAACAGAAGCTCAGCGCAGGATAGATTTCTAATGCACAGACGGTGTCAAAAACTATAACCTGGGAATGCCAGCGAATTCTTGGTAGAAGAGTGGAGCAGTTTGATTTTAAATGTGCAATAAGCGATATTTACAGCTCTTTGGATACGTTATACAAACAGAGCTTGTGGTTGCAGAGAAACACACTTCTTATACTGAATATGTCATTTTTTAACAGAAGCCTGATTCTGATTCAAATCATGAATTTAACCGATTCTTGATCTTCCTAAACTCATACAGGTTTGGTTAAAAATGTCCGCGGTTTTAATAATGACAAAGCAACAGTTGTTTGGCAGTGGAGCTGTAATTAAAGGGTGAAACGCCGACCCTCGGGCTGGCAGAGCGAAGCGCAGCAGCACGACCAATTTCACTTCCTCATCAATGAGCTCTGGAGGGAAAAAGAAAAAAAAAAAGAAAAAAGTCGGAGCTGCGGCGCGGCGGCGCGGCTCGGAGAGGGCCGGCTCACTCGTGCTGCGAGACGCACCTGATCCCAGCGCCGCCGCCTCCGTGAGAGACAGTTACTGCACAGCGTGTTGAGGAGTATTTAAAGCCACCGCCCGCGGCCCGCCGGCTTTCCTGTCAAAGCATCACATCTGGCAGACTCATCCTCAAAACTCACTTCATGAGCCGCAGCCTCGCACCAAGTGACGATGGGAAAAAGACGAGCCTCTTCATGACTTGGCCACAGAGCACCTCTTGGGTGGAGTGTTTTGCTTGGTGAAATAGCACTTGATGAAACAACGCGCTTCAAATGGTTAGAACACACTTTGGAAATTATGTTTCTTTCCTCGTTGACAAATAATAAAGAGTCGGTGAATGAGCGCTGTTGACTCAACAAGGAAAACAAGACTGGGGTTATGAGGATTGATTAATTATGTTCTGGAGAGTTTTATTTCTCCACTGAAATTCACTTAATAAATCAATTTACAGTGGGGGTTTATACTGAAGAGGTCACACACATCAATATCAGTGAGTGGTAGATGATGATAATATTCTGAGTTTCAGTTCAATAACTTTTTATAACACGACTAAAAATGAAGACATAATAAATTTGTAAAGTGACTTTAACATCTGAACGTTTCATGTCACTGCATATGTTAAATAATAAATAGAAAAACAAGCTGTGGGGTTGTTATAGCAGTGTGTGTCTGTATTGATATTCTGCTCGTGCATACACACGATCAACATGCATATCATTTACTGATCAGAAACGTTCCTCACGAGCGTTGATCTGCAGACGTGGCCTCACCTTCAGGTGTGTGGCTCTCTTGAAGCCCTTCCTGCACACGTTGCACACGTAGCAGCGGTCCTTGCCGTGAGCTTGCCTGCAGTGGCGCCGCAGCGTGTTGGCGTTCTGGCACACCTCGTGACAGTAGAAGCACTGGTTGCGGTTGTCACTCTCGCCTTGAGGGTCTTTCCCGTCCTTCTGGCTGCTGCCGGAAATCTAGATTACACCAAAAGCGAAAGAAAGAGTGAAAACCTTCCACCCAGTGAGATTATCCCGTAGCCTTGGAGGAACACTCACATTATATCCGTTGTCTGAAGCGCCGTTTGTGGACTGCGAATGATGGCTGACCAGGATGACCTGCTGGCCCGAGGCGCCCGGCGGCCCCGGTAAGCTGGAGTCATTCAGCACGGCGGGAAACGTCTGACCCTGGAGATGGAACGGTGCTCTGCTGAAACAGCTGACGGGCTGCAAACACCTTCACATGCTGGAAAGAACACAGCGTCGATATGTTTACCTGTGTGTTGAGGTTGAGGGTGACCCCGTCCAGCATGCCGTGCGCGTCGGCGAGGGTCAGCGTGACGCTGCCGTCGTTGGCCACGCCCCCTGGGGACATCACGAGGCTCTGGGACACGGTGGTGTGCGGTAAGGAGGTGCTCGCCGGCAGGCTGGTGACTGGAAGAGGGGAGCATTTCCATATAACCATGGTTTTCTCAACACTGAGAGAATTCAACAGTCTACTGTGCAGGAAGCGCATTCAGATAAATATTGTCTTATTTTCCTCCTAATAAAAAAAAAAAAACAAAACAAAAAGGCTGGAAAAACAAGCAGATTGGCAACCACTTAATCTCTTTTCCTCCAATCTCACAATGTTTGTGTTTCTGGAAAAACAAGGAACATAAATTAGATCAGAGAACCAGAGCGAATGAAACTGCTAATGAATTAAGTGTTGAAGGGAAAAGACGCCAAAAGTTTCAGAAATCCTCTGATTTGATAACCGACAGACAATTCTAAGTGTTAATTTTCAGATTCTAGAGGAATTTTCAACATGTTTATCAAAGATATGTGAGTAAAACGCACTAAAACTGAGGGGAAACCCGTGAGTTGTTTGTATCCATGAATTCAGCTGCTTCATCCAAAGCGGCGTCCTCCAATTTATCCGAGAATAACACAAAGGGCGATAACACACAGACAAGCAATCACCCGCAATCACACCTTTGGGCAACATCATGACACCAATTCCACAAACAGGCACGTCTCTGGAGTGAAGGGTGAGACAGGAAGAGCCCCGCGGGGCTGCGGGTGGGATGTTTCTTCTTTAAATAGGGAAATAATACAAGTGACAGCAACAATCCTGAGTGTAAGAAACAACTAACCACATGGTAAGTCCCAAATACTCTCATTTTTAGTCATAAATATGTATCACCAACCCACACAGAAGTCTGTCTAACCTTTAGCGATTCTGCAGACACAAGTTGTTTTTTCAATTTGCTTAAAAATAAAAACCTCAGAGATTAGATAACAGGTTAGATTCAATCCTATCTGCTCTATCTAAAGAAATCCCAATCACGCATCACTAGATGCTGACTTTACCCTTAGAATAAAAATCCTTTGCACGTTTTCTCCAATTAGCTAACCCAATACAATCTTTCCACACCAATCCCGAATGTCTCCTGTGAAGATGTGAAACTGCGTTTTACCCTGTTTCTCAGTGGGAGTATACACTGAAGTGGATTTCCATGCGGAGTGACAGGAATGCTAATCCATGAAAACAGGAATGCTCTGAGAAGCAGCCCCGAACGGTTACCGCTCCAGTCCTGAGAGGACGGTAACGAGCAGAAAAACCAGACTGGACGTTTGATTAAGCTTCCAGGTGACGCGTAAACAGATCGGGAGGCCCATCTGTGGATTGGGGGAAAAAAAGCCAAATTGTTTTGGCTTGCTCGCTTTAGCACCTTGTCACGGATTCGCCAAGTTTAAATTCTTTGCACTTAATTGGAGAATTTTGTGTAGCTTAGTTTTCTAACTTTAAAAGAAAGAGTGAGAAAGCTGCTAAAGAGAGACAACAAGAGGAATAAAACAATGATAGGGCGATCTAGTGGTTCGGGATGAGAAGACTCCACTTTGTTCCACTGAGGTTAATTTAAAATGCTTTCTAAATAAAGTTACTTGCTTGTTTGTTTTCCATGGAGACAGAATCAGAGCGCTTACAAAAGGTTCTACCTTGAGAGCTGTCTTCACCGAGCACCGTTGTGTAAGCGGACACTCAAAACACAACAAACGTTTGGTGTTTTAACTTGGGCGTTTACCTTCTGCATATTTCCAATGCTTTATGTTTCTCTCCTCTGACACAGACAGACAACGAATCATCATTCACCATGAAGCTCTGCAGAAAGCCCGAGCAGGAACTCGCCCAGACTATCCAGCTGTGGTGGGCTTCAGGATTCAATTTAAAGGTTTCAACACAAAAAAAATATATGGTCAACTAAAAACAGAGGGCACAGGAGATGGAGAGCATCACATCGAGCTTTTTTATCCCCTGAAAGCGAGAGTAACTGTGCCTCATGAGAGTCGAGTGGAGCCAAGATTGTGAAAACTGACATTTTTTGCCCTTCAGTTTCCCAATAAGTGCTCAGATGACTGTGAGGACAGAGACCTCAGTATTCCACTTGATGATATAAAGACTCTCACATCTGACACTGCTACTGGCTTCACAAAAGCTCCTTTTGAACCACTGAAAACAGTTTGAACCTGAAGTTCCTGTCACGCCTGCGTTACTGATGCGCCGTCGACTGGTGGGAAAACACTGGAGCCAAGCGGCTTCATTTATTCACAAAGCCTCGTTCCTGTAACCAAAATCAGCTGTTTAGATGATCTCTGCCCTTTGCTGTTTGGCGGTCACAAAAAGAAACGTCTTCGTATTGAGTCGACTAATGGAGAGAGACCCCAGTCCTTCTGTCAGCGCGATCCTCTGTTGTTCAAACCAGGTTAAACGCTCACTGCTGAGTTCCCGTTTCTTTATTGGGAGCACAAAGGAAGGCCTCCGACACAGTGTGCATGCTTGTTCAATCAAAAAGGTGTCAATTCAATCTGCCGAGAGGAAGTGAGTTACTGCGGTGTGAACCCAGACACCTCAAAGTGTGTGGACAAGGTCGCCGAAACTCTCTGTGTCAAACTAATCAGACTAGGAGAGGATTTTCTCCGGGACACTTTTGGAGTTCCTCATAAAACTTGATGTTCTGGACAACAGAGACCTTGACTCTTATCCGTCTATTGATGAAGCAGAAACAATGCATTTCCACTCATCTCACCCATGCATTTTTATTCTTCCTTTAGTCGTCCACAGGGAGTCACAAAGGAAATATAGAGAGCAAAGAGGTCTGGCCATATCTGTCCCTCTCAACCTCCTACAGCTCCTCTGGAGGCGCCCTGAGCTGTTTCCAGCCAACCAGAGAGTATCATCTCTCCGGTGGGTCGTTGGATGACCCCGGGGCCACGTCCCAGATGGAGGTACCTTGGAGACCTCGAGTACGAGATGGTTCCTTTCAATATGCAGGACTAGTGGCTGTCCTTTACTTCTGCTGGCTGGAAGAGTGACGCCTGGTCTTCTACTCTGAAAGTGAAATTCATGACCAAAAGTAACGGCGGGTTTGAAGACTGACTGATAAACCAAGAGCTCCACTCCTCCACCAGTACAAGAAGACAGCATGCCATCTTTTTGGACGTAGCCTTGGAGATGTTGACCCACAAGTAATGTGCTTCAAAAAACCAAGACAAAGTATTATCGTTTGTACTTCAGACGATTAGGATAACATCGTCTGCATAGAGCATTATCCTCTGGCTCCCTCACACCACTGCATGCCCTGCTGACCTCCACTCTGCCGCTACACCCAAGTCCAACTGAAGCCTTAAAGTTCTCATTTACCTATGTACAACATTCATTCAGAATATCCCACTGGAGGGGATACCATGCAATCCCACTCTAAAAGAAAAGCCAGGCAGGAGCCTCACCTGTCATCCCGGTGCTGGCGGGGCTCTGAGGTAGGAGGTGGTCGTTGGTGATAGTTAAGGTCGCACTGCTGGGCTGGCTCGTGAGCGGTGACGCCAAACGGATGCCGCCGTTCATCTCGGCACCGTTAGGATTGCTATGCTGCGGGAGCAGATCCTGACCTGCAGAAGGGTCAAAAGTGGTTTATAAAGGGCAAAATGGTAAATCACAAAGAAGACAAAACTACACTTTTTCTTTGAAAGTAAAAATCAGCCAGGCAATCACGAAAGCCAGCTAGTTTGTTGCATTTTTGCTTCACAAAATAGCATCAGGGTCAGACATGCACAGTAAGAACAGCAGAAATCCACATTCATACATAACACTATTACAACATCACACATTTTTCATCATGATTTTGGTGAAAATGATATTAAACATTTAAATTTCCAACATGTATTCATATTTTAACACTCAACTCAGGGAAGGCAAATACGTTTATACTTTGTAGGAGTGGGTATCTCCACTAGTGTTTAGCTTTAGTTAGAAGTACTTGAAGGATTGAAGGTTGACAAAGCTTGAAATCACAAAAGTGCAGGTATGCAATAATAAGAGAAAAGCTACTTTTTGTGGTTAGCACTGTTTTTCTACTAAATAAGAAGCTACTGCTGCTACTGTGGTTACATTTCAAATGTTCATAATTTCATAATCAGAGATCAAATTAAAAAAAAAAAATGGTTATAAAGGTTAATAACTGCCCAGAAGGCTGATATTTATCATTTTATTACAATATGACTCACCTCATTTTTCAACTACAGAATTAAGAGAAGACTTAATAACATCATCAAATTATTGTCTGATAGACTGTTGTGTCGATAACAAGCAGGTCATTTTACTCTCAAACACTGTACAATAAAATAAATGGCCCAGCGGACTTAGTAATTCAACGACAGATTCTGCAAAACTGACAGACGATTCGTCTTCATTTAGAGGACTCAGTGACTCGACTCCAGCTTTCCTCCACCGAGCGGAAACCGGACTCGTCTCCTGCTGATGAATGAGCGACTGTGACGGACGCTGATGGCAAAATTGAAAAATCAGGTGTAATGCACGGCAGCAGCTTCGGCTCGTAATGAAGATTTGCGAGGAGAAAAGATGAGTGAGTCACTATTGACTTTTTCTATGTCGTTGCCTGCGTGATCATGAGAAGAAAATCAATAAAACACACTGATCCTCGAGGGATTTCTCATCCGTGTTTGTTGTGACAGCATCCTTCTGTACTTGTGAACTAGCCGTGTGCGTGCATGCATGTGTGTGTGTGTGTGTGTGTGTGTGTGTGTGTCTTTTAACAGATCTGTGGTGGAGCAGGCAGGCTGTACCTGATATGGTGAGCGTGATCTCCTGAGCGTTTCCTGCCGACGTGTTGGATCCGGCGGCCGAGGCCTGGGCCTGGACCTGGGCCAGGGCCTGAGTCAGGCTGGAGTTGTTGATGGTCAGAGTGATCTCCTGACTGCCGCTGCCTCCTGGCACCAGCCCGGCGCCGCCCATGACGTGGCTCAAGTCTTGAGAACCTGAAAAAACCCAGCATGACGTGTCATGAGGTAATGAGCCGTTGGTCCTTTGGTGCTTCAGTCGTTCCGGTGTAATCGTTAACGCCACCTGCAGCGTCCTGCTCGGAGAGCCCGGCCATGGTGACCTGCGCCGGGGCGATGGTGGAGGGCTGCAGGGCCAGGCTGGTCAGCGGGTGGATGACCACGTTGGCCGACACCGAGGGGTCTGCGGCGGACATGAGCTGGCCGCCGGCGTGGGGGACCAGGCCGGCGTCCACGCTGAGGGGCTGCGAGAGGAGGCCGCCCTGCTGCAAGGTCTGCTGCAGGAGGGCGTGGTCGATCTGGAGGAGAAAGGCGGAGGAGTGACCGATGATGCAGAAAATGACGGCATCAATGTATTCCTTTAACTGCCTGAACACAACTATCTGGAAACTGATTAACAGGATTGATTCAGAGAAAATCCTTTCTGGATAAAAAAAAAAAAAAAAAAAAAAAAGGGTGTAAAATCATGCTCAAGCAGTGAAAATGGATTGAAACATTTGTATTCCTCAAACCGTCCTGTTACATAATCAATCCAGAGTTTAATATTTGCTGAAGAATGGGAAAAAGCCTGTCAGGCGGAAAGTTAATTAAGATTTTAAGAGATGACTCAAGGTGAAAGTGGCAGCGGTGGAATCAGCTCAGCTGAGCTTTGTGTCATTTATATCGCCAGGCCATTTATTTCCATGGCACTATTCAAAGTCAAACAGATATTAGTACAGGGTCCACATCCATCCCAACCAGACCGGCGAGATAGCCTCTAAAACGAAAGTTTCAAACTCTTCTTAGTTGTGGTTCAGAGTAAAAAAACCATCATCCCTGTTCGTTCTCTGGATTATTTAAAGATCGGCTCATGATGTTTGACCAGAAGAAGGGATGAAGCTGCGTCCGTCACCTGCAGCGTGATGTTGTTGATGTTGCTGGTGTCGATGCCGGAGATCTGGACGTTGGGACACACCAGGTTGGCCGGCGTCAGCTGCAGATGGATGCCGTCCAGCGTGGTCAGGCCGTCGGAGAGAGACACGGTCAGGTCTCCCGCAGCTGACAGGGAGGACACACGATGGAGACTGATGAGACATTACCTTCTAGACGACACCCGGCTGGGCACGTAAAAAGAAAATATAGCCCTGACGCTTTAATTATGTGGAAATGTGGAGTTGAAACTGCAGCAGTCTGTGCAGAGTGTGAGCCAGGAACAGAGGCGCCGAGCTTCAGACTGGACGGAGATGCACTTCTATCACACCTCCAGATGTGAAGCCGTGGCTTCCAACACATTATAAGCACTGGCTGACGCACAAGCTCCTAAACACTGATGGATGAAGATGATCTCTTCAGTCAGGCTACTGAATACCATGAATAAATGACACCAGAAGGCTGAGACAAGGTACTACTGAAGTCTGTTTTCTCAGACGAAGAAAGCCAAAGGAAGGAGTGGAGAGAGCACATCTGGAATGGGAAGCTCGACGAAGCTCAATGACTGGAAAAGCCTTTCAGCTTCAACAATTAAACCACAGCAGTACTTCATCAGACGCGTTAAAACTACAAAAAGCTACATTACACCCCGAATAACCAACGCTCAAACCAGTGGAGTCGGACCAACCTGAGCTCGGTTTGTTTGTGCTCGGCCAATTTTACATGAGAAATGCAAAAAAGTAACTCCTGAATTCAAACTTTTGGCAAGAAAGCTGTTGTGAGAATAAAACGCCTGCCAAGAAACGGCTAATTGTAAATATGACTTCTGACGTTTCAACGCAGAGCGCTGACAGAAACCTTTGAAGCGGTGGAGCTTTATCTCTTCAAACAGCATCAGTGAAAGTGTGCAGCGGCTCTGATAGATGTTTGATAAGACATAATTGGCAGGAAATGATCAAAAAGCGTCCCGAGACTGGAGGAGAAGAGGCAATCAGCCGGGAAGCGAGCAGAGGAGCAGACTGTCCTACCGGACATGGAGGCAGGCAGGATGGCCTGTCCCACGAGTCCCGGCTGCAGGAGGTTCTGGTCGAACTGTCCGGTCAGGACCTGGTTGGCGGGGAGGTAAATGCCGGGGTCGGAGGTGGGCGGCTGCAGCAGCCCCACCGGCTGCAGCGCCTCGGGGGCGGCCGGCTGCTGACCCTGACCCGGGGCCACGGGCTGCCCCGCGTCGGGGTCGTGACCCTGCCTGACCCCGCCGGAGGAGGAGGACGACGACGAGGAGCGCTTGGACTTGCGGACGTCGCTGTGCGGCCGGAAGTGGCACTGGATGTGGGTCTTGCGGTGGCCCGAGGTCCTGAAGCGCAGGTCGCAGAAGGGACACTTGAAGGGCTTGGAGCCGGTGTGGAGGCGCATGTGCACCTTCAGGCTGCCCTTGGTGGAGAAGGAGGTGTTGCACATGTGGCAGCTGAACAGCTTCTGGCCTGCGGAGACGGGCGCTGGTCAGACACGCCGTCAGAACAAACCCTTTCTCGACGCACACTCAGGACTAACCTGTGTGTGTCTTGACGTGGCAGTCCAGAGTCGACTTCACCGTGAACTTCTTCCCACATTCGTCACACTTGTACGGCCGCTCTCCCGTGTGGATCCTGATGTGCCTGCACGGCGAAACAGATGGAAGATAATGAATGATATCAAGAGAGAAAAAAAAACCTTTCCCTGAGCTCAGAATGTTTTCAAACTTCTTTTTTTTTTTAGCTCCTCTGGTGTCGCCTCAGGTAAATGAGAAATGTGAACTTGTGTAAACTTCAGCGGTCTTGGCTGCATTTTCTTTTTCTCTTTTTTATTTTAAAAGTCTTTATACTGTTCACTGGAAACTTGCCCAACTTTCCTCTGAGCTGGATTTAATTGGTTTCCAGCCGAAACAGCAACACTTATTTAAATTTTTCTTATGCAACGTGTTTATTTCTGACCCGAACGAGACAAATGTTGAGACGACTGCAGATATCTGTGGTCTGTTTGTGATCCACTCTCCCCCCCCACTGGCGCTTACCTGACCAGGTCGCTGGGCTTCTTGAAGCTCTTGGGGCAATAACTGCAGCAGTTGGCGAACTTGGGTTCGGTTTCCAGCTCCACGGCCTTGTCCTTGATCTCGCTGATCCGATCCCTCTCGGCGGCCGACTGCGCCAGGATGCGCTCCGACACCGAGGCCTCCTCGCCGGGATCTTTGGCCAGCTCGGCCGCCTCCTCCTCGGTCAGCGTGATGATCTCCGCGCTCCGCCTCTTCAGAGATTTCGGTTCGCCTTCCTCTTCATCCTCGTCTTCCTCCACGTCCTGACTTCCAAAGCCTACAACTGGAAACAGTTGTGGGATCATTTTAGTGTTTGGCTCAGTAACACAGCGTCTGACGGGAGTTAGAAACCCGGGGTTCTCTTACTGTGGTGCTCCACGGCGTGCTCCTTCTTCATGTGGCGTTTGCACAGCAGGCTGGTCCGGAAGCTCTCGTCGCACATGGAGCACTTGAAGGACTTGATGTGGATGATCATGTGGCGGTTCAGGCTGCCGTTGGTGGTGAAGGAGGCGTCGCAGACGCTACACTTGAAGGGCTTCACTCCTGGACAGAGGAAAGGCCTTAAAGGACGGCTCCGTCGTTCGCTCCCGGCCGCCGCCGTGACGAACGGCGGCCTCACCTGTGTGAGTGTTGAGGTGCGACTTCAACACGCCGGCGGACACGAACGCTCGGCCGCACATGTGGCATCTGAAGGGCTTCTCCCCGGTGTGGGAGCGCACGTGCTGCTTCAGGTGGCTCGACTTCTTGAAGCCTTTGTTGCACCACGAGCACCTGAAAAGTTTAAGAAAAATTCAAATAGGATGATTATTTGCAAGGAGGCAGGCTCCTAAAAATGCTTTTTATCAGCATAAATACCACAGAGTGAGTTCATTCATGAAGTCCAGAGCTTCAGTCATCTTTTTAACTCTTTCTCCAACCTCTTCGGTCTGAATGTGGAAACAATACGTGACTGTTTTTCTCCAAACGCCCATAAAATCCATAAAACTCAACCAACAGTCGAGAAAACGGTCAAATCAAAAGTAGTCAAACAAAGAACTGGCATCAGAAATGCTCAAATTACTGTAATTAGGTTTATTTTTTGGTCATTACAGAACATCTGTTAAGTATTCACAGTGCTTCACTTTGTTTTTCACGTTTTTCACAAGTAATTTTAAAATGTTTGCAAATTCATTCAATGAATGAAAACGCATTAAGGTGTTTACTTAGAAATTAAAAATAAAACCATTTGATCTGCATTTTTTTTGGACAATATCAGACCTACTAGCCACAAAGCCGGGCTGTCAGGGGAGTTTGCAAAAAATCATTCATAATGTAACGTTTATAGAAGAAGTGTTTTTGGTGATTTCACTGTTTTTTGCACTCGAGAGTTTCGTAAAATGGGCTTCATGTTGAGATTTGTAGTCTGTTTACCCCGTAATTGTTTGGTTTTATGAAAATGTGAACATTTTCATCATGTGTACTCTTCACCGCTGCAAAGAAAAACTTCTAAGTTTTAAATTTAAAGGTTATTAAGACAGTATTTTACCAGTCTGGGCTGCGGAAGAAGAGATTGGGCTTTATGAAGCCCCTGAAACCAACTTCTTCTCCATTATCGGGCAATTTGCAGACACTGAAATATCTAACTCATAAACAGCCGCTGATTTGTTCTATAGGTCGAACAACAGCGTTCGCTTTTTCTGAGCAAGTTGATATAACAAGTACTTTAAATGCATGAAGCCATTTTAAACTGATGAGACCAAAACAGCAGGCAAACTCATTTCCGAATCAGGCCTTTCTCATCAGTGTGATAAAATATTATATACAGAGTGAGTGCTTTGAATTAGAAGAAGAAACAAGATAAAGACTTTTTTTATGTTTTTGTTGTCTGACTGAGAAGTGGTTCTATCTACAGTCAGATACAGCTGCAACACAGCTACTATTATACATTATTTTATATGGTTTCATGAGATAACATCACCTCCACGTTTACCATCCCGCCTATACATTTTATTAAGAAGTTATTCAAATATTGAACTGAAATTGATGCACTGGTTTGAAAGGCTCATTTTATTTACATCTAATAAATGGACTCTATATCTGCTCATTTTGAATAAAAAGTTTGAAATGAATGGAGTTCCATGAAGGATTCATTTCAGCTGCTTTGAGGCTTTTCTCCAGCAAACATCCATCTTATTAAAGTTGTTGAGCTTGGAGAACAGATTTGTTTGGGTCTCATTCAAATCACAGATACAATGCATAGAGGGAAGTTAATGAGCCGGCACGCTCCGCAGCAGGAATACCCATCAGGCTCTGCTGCTGAGGGTTTTCAGGGTCGCAGTACGAATACCATCGTCGCGACAATGCAGAGATACTATTTGATACTATTTGAAGCATGTGTGCATATCCGTGCCTCGGCATTCAGATAAACGATAAAAAGATTAGCACATCTTCGGAACGCAGGCATTGAAAGGCATTTTCTCTCCTCAGACAGCAATCAATAACAAATGATGGAGAGAAAAGATTTAATTCACCCTTCGATTCCCTGAAGTCTGCTGAAGTGCTTTCCATTTTCCAGCCTGATGATGCAAAAGGTGTCTGTCAGTGTTTTTGGGGACAGTGTTGAAGGAAAACGGTTCAAACACAGAGATTCAGCCCCATCGCTCCAAACTCTGAGAGAACTCAGCAGTGAAGTCCTGTTAGACGCACTTCAGCGGGTGACGAGCTGTGAGATTCACTCTGAGTCCTGAGCTTTGACTCGCCAAAATTAGACCTTCACAAGTCAAACTATCCCAGAATAAGAGAAAGTTCCAGCTTTGTGTTCACTGGTTTAAGTGTTTGCTTCACTCTGCAGACTTTCTTCCAGGGAATCTGGGAAACTTTGATCTAAAACTAATTGCGGAAGCTGAAGTTAAAGCTTCTCCGAGTAAATGTGAAAACGTATACTTGAAGGCACAAACTTTGAAGTTCAAATCTAAAGATTATTATTACTATTTTAGCAGTCTGACCCAGTCAGGATGAAACTGGTCTGTTTGTGACTCCTGAACTCAAACGTTTGTTCTAAAACATGACGATCATATTTCCTGGAGGGTCCAGGATAAACCGGCCTGAAGCAGACCTGTAGGCTCTCTTGGTGTTGTCCTCGCTGTCCTCCTGGTACTCCTGTGTGTCTGCAGGCAGCTGGAGCTCGCTCTGATCGCTCTGCTGAAGAAGCCCGTTCGCCTGGTTCAACAGAGAGGAAGCACGCTGGGTTCAACGCTAACGATAAATGTCATCTTGTTCACCCATCTGCTGTTCCCAATACCACACACAACATATAAGATGTTCAAACTGAAAAAGGTGGACTCACCACCTCGGCGGTGGGGACGTGCAGCAGGTTGGGCGGGTGGTAGCTGGAGGACAGAGCCTGAGACTCCAGGGTGCTGGAGTCCTGCAGCTGCTGCACGGCGGAGAACTGCGACTGGCCGTAGCTCGACTCGGCGATGGTGAAACCTGCAGGGGGCGCACAGCAGCAGCAGCCAGCGTTACGCTCTGCTACAACGAGGAGGATTTTACAAGAAAAAAAAATCAAACCCTTGCAAATTGGACATTAAAAAATATAAGTAAAAGTGAATTTAAACACATTGTTGAATTTCAACTCTGTGTGAAAGGATGTTAAGAAGTTACGTTGTGAAGTAAGTTTTGAAATGACACACCGAAAAACTTTATTGACAGTTTGTTAAACCTGCGGAAACAGTTTGCAGACTTTCTAATTTTTGTAACAATTTTAATGATGACGATGACTTTGAAATTTAGGCTGAATTCCCTTCCTTCAACAACTATCTTCGGATGTTTTTGTATCAACTGCTCCTAAACTACTCATCAAACACATCCGTGGCAGTCAGAGAATCGCTTCCTGTTTCACTGTGCAGTGAGTGTTCTCAGGCTGTCACTCCGTTCAGCTGCAGGATCCGTGGCTGACGGTCTGCACGTCATCCGGGAATTAAAAACCAGCCGCAGTTTCAGTGGGTTTATTAAAGTGGGAAACTATTCCAGTGGGAGGACACTGAAATCAGAGGGTCTATTCTGCATCAGGAACCGGGTCAACAGAGGAGAAGCTTCTCATTGATTTTAAATGGCGGCAAACAGAGAAGAACTGAGTGGTTCCACTTAATGACACAGAAAATGACTCAGTGTCAAAATGTTAAATGGTGGAACAAAGGCCTCAGGAGGAAAAACAACAAAACAAAATGAAAAAAACCATGTAAGAACAGTATTAAACAAAAATCTGAACATTAAACAGGAAACATGAAAACAGGAGCTTCTGGAGCAGCGATATTCCTTCCAACACAGAGAACCGAAGGAAGATCCCATTTAAAGTTAATCTAAAGAATTTTGATTCCATTCTACTCAGCTGATCACAGGTCAGTTTCTTTTTAGTGTAAAATACTGATTTACTGAACATGTTTTTCTGAACTTACACCAGTTAGTGGGAGGACGATGCTGTATAATCTGGATGCTGGCTCTGGAGAGGAAGATTATTCCTTTTATTCCTTTTATCAACATCTCCTCTAATTCTAAATGAAGAAAGTTTCTTCATTACCATTTCTAACATCTTGTACTTTACATGAACAATCAAGAGAATTGTAACTTCACTTTGATGTATTGTTCTCTAAAGAATACAACTAAATTAACCCATGAAACTAAAATTATATTAAGAAATACTGTTTTTGATCTGAAAGCTGCCTCAATATAGAGATGCTCAAATATCCTTACAGGCTCTCTTCACTTTTTTTTCTTTTTTTTTTCGAAAGACCATATGTTTTAGATTAGTCATTGTTCTTAAAGTTGTGGGCGTACTCCCTCCGCGATGCTTTAAAGACTCCCTGAATGGAGCCGCAGCATGAATACCTGTGAACTCGGTGCTGCAGGAATTTATCAAATCAGAGTCTGAGCTAAGCCGAAGAAGCCAGAGATAAAACAAAGCTGCTACACACACATCAGTGTGTATACAGCAACAGCAGATCAGAGGAGGATTAGAGGAGAAGCTGGATCCGGGTCCCAGATGTTTGAAGTGTGTTCGGTATGCCGCCGCCACTCGAGTCCCCGCGCTCGGCTCACACGGCGGCCGCCAGTTGGCAGCGTGGACGCCGGGCGAGTCTGCCTGGAGGCGGAGGAAGCAGCCGCCATATGTCTGAAGTGCACTACTGCGCGTTTGCAGCGTCAGAAGATGAGGAGTGAGGCGCCGGCGCTCACAGATGGTGGATTTGAGCACATGTTTGATTTGTTGGAGAAGTTTTCCTGAAGTTTACACCACTGTTTAAGTTTTATTGATTATAATTAGCCATCTCTAACAGGATGGCTCAAAGACAAACATTTGTAAACTATCAATTATATTAAAAAAGAAAAAACTACACTGGTTGTTGCTGTTGTGACCGAAGCCTCCGTGTCTGTCACTAGAGAGACGACACACACACATCCCAGTCTGTACCTTGTGTCAGAGCCTGCTGGTCGAACGCCGGCTGAGGAAGCGCTGGTGTCTCGAACTGGCCAATGTTCTGCGGCAATGCATGCTGGGTAGTCACATAGGAGTCTGCGGAAACAAACAAACAAACAGGTTGAAGTGACTGGATTGTAGCACACTGAACACTTTGGGTGCATTTTCTTATTCTTTTTGTATAATTTTTGTCCGCTCACTTTAAGATAGTCTGACACACTTTTCAGGTATTTCCAGTCTGTAGAGGTCAATAACCATCAACAGAGGTCCAAAAAAGGAAAAGGATGAGGTCACTGTTGAAGGTTATCGCAGACGACCCTCCTTGAAACAGATCTTCTAGATATCAGGTCTTAAAGAGTCGGGTGATCATAATGTTTTGGCTGACGTCATGGAACTTATTCAATTTCAGATCAAATTTTTTTTATTTGAGCTATGTTTATTTACAGGGCGCATGGTTTGTGTGTTCTTTATTAAAAGTAAATTATTAAATTATCAATAATTACTGATATGATCAGCATGATTTTTATTATCGATATGCTTTTTATCTTCCATCGTCCAGCCCTACTTCATATAAACATTCATGAGAACAAATGGCTTTTTCACTGATTAAAGTAAAATATTAAGTACGTAATGAATACTGCAGAAACCAATTACTGCCAGCAGCGCATATATACACAGCGTATGTATATACACATGTGAGCATGTTTACCTTCCCCCTGGACCAGCGGCTGGTCGGTCAGCGGAGCCTCCAGCGTCACTTGCTGTCCTCCGTTCACAACCTCCGCCTGGCCCAGTCCCAGCATGCTCTGCTGCTCCGCCATGGTGCCCGCGGCCTGCTGGAGGCCGTCCCCCTCGATCTCCACCTGGATGTCGTGAGCCACGGTGCTCGTCCCCAGAGGGTCGTCTCCTGACTGAGGCTGCAGCTGCTGGGCCAGTTCATACCTGCTCCGTGCAGATCCACGGTGAGGACGCTGATCACACACACACACATACATGCAGGGGCATCAGAGAGCACCAACCTGTGCGTCTTCATGTGCTTCCGACAGTTGGGCGAGGACTTGAAGGTCTTCTGGCAGTAGGGGCACATGTAGGGCCTCAGGTCGCTGTGGGTGGTCATGTGGCGCCGCAGGCTGCCGCTGGTGGTGAAGGTGGTGTCGCAGATCAGACACTTGTAGGCTTTCAGGCCGGAGTGCGTCAGGATGTGGGCCTTGAGGACTCCCGAGGAGGCGAAACCTCGACTGCACTGCACACACTTGAAGGGCCTTTCTCCAGTATGAGACCTGAAGGTTTAAACAAGAGAAGTCAACATATCTCTGGTTTCCTGCTCCTCTCTCAGTAGCTCGGTTAAATCATATTCACACTAAATGAAATCGGCTCATTTAAGCCTTTAAGATTAAAAAGATTCTTCCAAATGAGACAAAAGAGGCTGAAGAGAGAATAATGCAACAGAAGCGGTTTTAGCTGCTGAGCCTGGTCTTTTTGACTCGTGGTGTGCACCAAGGCTCGACCCTCGGCCCCTTTTAGTTCTGCTCCACACTGCAGCCAAGTTCAACAACAAAGCATGGGAGTCATTTTCAACAAAGGCCTCTTGTTGAACTTTTTGGCCTTTAAGCACAGACGGTCTCAAAGTGGACGTTTGTGTAGCTTGTCAAGATCACAGACATTATATCACAGTAATTTGCTTCCCTTTACAAATGAACAAAGGAAAAAAATGTTTTTTTTGTTTTCATTTTGTTTGGGACCTTTCGGTGACATTTTACCTGACGTGCTGTTTCAGATGGCTCGACTTCTTGTAGGCCTTGTTGCAGTATTTGCACTTGTACGGCCGGTCGTTGCCCACCACGTCCAGGTACTGCTGGAAAGCCAGGCGCGGGTTCTGGGACGGGATGAGGCCTGCCCAAAAGCAACACGCAACAGTTAAAAATCCCGAATGTACAGACAGCGCGACTCTAAAGACCTCTCTGCCTTTGAGACTTGCCAAAGTCGGTGATGAGGATGGGCTCCTGCAGCGGGATGTCGGGCAGAGGTAGGTTGCTTTTGGACACTTTGGCTTTGTTGGCTTTGCGAGGGAATTTGTGCTTCTTCTGCTGTAAGCTCTTGAAGTGCGAGGCGATGTGAGTCTTCCTGTGGCCGGACGTGCGGAAGATCTTGTCACAGTGAGGGCAGGGGAAGGGGCGCACACCTGGGACAGGCGGAGAAAAAAACAAACAAAAAAACACTTTTGGAGGACTGGAGACGCTGAAAATCAGACAGATGCACCAGAGCTTAACTAAACACTCGACAATAACTCCACTATTATTACACAAGTAGAGAGGTACAACGTGCAGAAACACATGATAATTAGGCTTCTTTTCTATCTGTTCATGCTGGAGTGAACGTTTCGTGTCGAGGGAAAGACTGCTTAGGGTAATCTCGAACACATGAATACAGATGAGGGCTCTCGCCGTCGTATTTACACAGGACCGGCTTTTACAATCTCTTGGATAATTTACCGCAACATACAGGTAAATTGGAAATGACAGCGGCGTCTGCCGGGGACATGAAGAGGCAATTCTGAGAGCGCCTGTGGGTCTCCGTTTACCGACACCTCTGCTGATTACGCATGTAAAACAAGTGTGGAAGCCCGCGAAGTGACGGCGCGAGTGAACTGAAGAGCGGAATCCGGCTCGGCCTGGAGAGCATTCCCCCCCCGCCGGCGTCTCACCTGTATGCAGCCGCATGTGCACTTTCATGCTGCCAGACGTGGAGAAGCACTTCAGACAGCTCTGGCACTCGAAGGCCTTGATGCCGGTGTGCGTCTTCATGTGTGCTGTGAGGGTGCTTTTGACGGCGAAGGCCCTGAAGCACTGTTTACACTTGAAGGGCTTCTCGTGGGTGTGGATGCGGATGTGGCGGACCAGGTCGCTGGGCTTCTTGAACTCCTTGGCGCAGTACGGGCAGCCATGCCAGCGCACGCCGTCCTCCTCCCTGATGGAGCCTAGAAAAAACAAAACTCTCAGATCTTCAGTGCTTCGACAGAACGACGATAACATTCAGAATCATTCCTCCCACCTGGCATTTGTATGGGTTTCTTAAAAATGCTCCTCTTCTTCTCCCGGACCGGTTTGTCTGCACATTGGATTTTCTTGTTGTCCACGGCGGCGCCGCCCTCGGCCGCCTGGCTCTGCGGCTCTCTGGACGCCGCCTCGCTCGGCGGATGGACCACGCTCAGCCCGCTGTTCTCCAGAGCTTGCTGCAGAGGCAGCAACAACACAGTTTGTCTCCTGGCATCAAATACACTTTGAAAAACATGTCCGCATATGTCTCATTTACATATTTAGGATTTTATTTTTTTCATTTGAAAAATTGCATCACGGTGGCTTGGATCTAACTCTGTTTGTGAATGTGTAATCCACCCTGCTTATTCCTCTACTTATTCACCTACAAGTTAAAGTTATAGGACACTAATCTAAAGAGAGAGAAAACATAATGAAAGCATTCATTTCTGGCACAGGGCCGTTTGGATCTTTTCAACCGTTTCTCTTTGTTCAGATGAAGAAGTGTTGTTCGACAACAGGACTCTTCATTCCAATTTATTCATGAAGAGACCCAAAAAGGACGAATTCAGATAAGGACATGAATGGACTCGAACAGGAACACGAAGAACTTGTTTTCGGGGATCGAGCTGAAGGCTGACTGGCTCCTGTGATGGAGAGGGTGAAAAAGGATTGAAGTGGAGACCAGAGGTCAGACCAGAGGTCAGACCCGGTGGGGTGGGGTCAATATGGAAAAGTGAGAGTGGCCAGTTTATGATTCTGATATGAAACTGTTACACAGCCACTCTTTGGACAATAAAGAAGAAACTGAATGATCAGAGAGAATCAAACTCCAGGTCAGGATCATTAAGAAGTCCGGTCCGGCCCCCTCCACCCGGTGGAGGAGGTGGGGGGGAGGAGAACGACGGCGAAGCGGCCTCCTCTCATGAACAATGACTCCCTGCAGCCTGGAGAGCTCCTCCAGCGACACACTCCTCCCCTCAGAGTGGAGGAGCGGTACTGAAGGTCATTCCTCCCTGTAGTCTCTGTTCTGGATTTCTTTCTTCTGTGCAATAATAACATAATGACTGGTGTCTTTCTGATCACGAACAACATTATCGTACAATAGTGTCATAGTTATTATTGAGTTATTGTGTTTTATGTTTATTATTGTTTGTATTCTTTAGCTACTCTTCCATTTATTGTCCGCTTGCTGCTGCAGCAAAGCAAATTTCACCTTTGTGGGAAAAATAATTAGATCTAGAATCTTATAAATCTTAGGGTGACATTCTCTTCTTTATTCGTCTTGTTTCTGCCATTTTTGTGTAAATGGACGTAGTTTTCAAAACATTGCTGCGTAAACGTAAATTTTTCTGAAACAAAGACACAACTATCCATTTTCACTTGAAACACTGACGTGCAAATGAAGCCTCAAAGTGATGAAGTTATGTGAACGACCGTCCTTCACTCACTTGCAGGATGTCCGGGTTGATGGCGGTTTCCATGGCGATGGCAGGCTCTGGAGGCTGGGGCTGTGCCGTCTCCCCGCTCACCTGCTCCGAGAGTTCCAGGAGTTGCTGGATGACGTCCGTCACTCCCTCGCCGCCCTCTGAACCCACCGGACCCTGACCTGCTGCCTCTGTCTCCTGGCAGATGGAGAGAACAGAGGGTGGATGAAGAGATGGATGGACGGATGGAAGAAAAACACAACAACCAGCGAAAACGTGATGACAGTTCATGAGCAAATCTGCATTTTTACCCTAAAAGTCAATGTGTTATTCTTCTCTCTTTTTTTTTTAGTAAGTCTTAGCTAAATGAAAGCAGTTTACAAAAGTCCACTCTGACTGAAGATGTGTGACTGACAGCTATTTACCAGCACTAAAAGCTACTAATGAGTAAATTATATGAACATAATATTACTGCACCAATCTAATGAAGGAGGGACGACGCTGGCTGGAAGAGCATCAGGCTCTGCTCTGCACTGTGGACTGAAACCAAGTCACGTTTGGAAGAGAACGTGCCTGATCACTTTATGAGTGAGAGAACGGTTAAAACAGCCCCGAACAACTCTGATAGTGCAAGTGAGGTTAAAGCGTCTGTCACGGGGAAGCATTAACAGAGCCAAAGCAGCACAGAACAAAGAAAAGCAATAGAGCAGAAACTCAAAGGACTTGAGAGCAAATGTAGGAAATTAGATGGCGATACAGTGTGAGATATTTTATTTATTGGCTATTTTTCAGAAAACACATGAGAATAACACACACCCAAACAAAAACAAGCAAGGCTGAAAGTGAGGACTGGAAAATATTAGGGGAGGCAAGAAAAAAACCCACTTCGTTTAACTTTGTGGCTTCGATGGAGAATGAAGTACAAACTCTGCTGAGAGTTTCTACTGTGTTTTGATTTCATGGAGGCATAAGAACTTAGGTAATTGCCGAAGCGATGGAGCATTCAAGGTCGATGTTTTTAATAAGCTCAGAATTAAACTCCAAGAGTTATGCATATATTAGACATCTGATTTCAGAGCAATGAGACTATTAAATATAAGGAAAAAAGTTGTTTCACTTAATTACAATTAGTAAATAAATAAGCTTCTATGACACCGCAGAGAACAGGAATCCTTACAAACCAACTCACTGCTTAAAAATATCAATATTAACTACTTTCATGGTTTCTAAAGTATTCCTTTTTAACTTCTCTCACCGGATTGCTGGAGGGCGCCTCGATCACAGAGATGTGCATCTTGCTGATGTGGGCGTTCAGGCTGCCCAGCTTCTTAAATATGCAGCTGCAGTCCATGCATGGAAACAGTGGCACGCCTTTAGTCTGGAAAACAATAAAAAAAAAAAACCAGATCATTACAAGCTGACGTGCAAATGACCGGCGACCGGTTATCCAAACTTTGCATTGGACGTGGCTCAGCCAAATTCAACTTCAGGTAAAACGCAGACCCTGGAGGTGTTAATGGTGTGTGAGCACCTTGCACCGAAGCCGTCACCGTTGATGTACCAGTGTGTGAATAACTCTGTGTCTGATCAAGTCAGGCGTGTTGACAGGGATCCATATGGTAAAATCCATCTGCTACTTATTTGAAAAAGCTCACGATGCTGTTAAACATCTCGGTCTTAGAACAGATTTCTGGATATGTGAGTATAACATCAAGATACAGAAAGTTTGGTTCTGGAAGTTTCCTCCAGTTAACTTTTTTTTTTCTCCCCTGTACTTGCTCATGTTGATTTTTTTGGTTTTCCTCTTTTAAAGTGTCTTGCTGACTGTGTTGTATTTGATGCTATTCAATTGGAATTCAAAAGTGTCCAGTTCACCGAGGCCTTCCACTAATGTAAACACACTGGTGTAAAGGAAGAGATTAAAAACATCCATATGAGACGCTTCCTGATGAATATGACAAAACGAGACTTTTCACACATTTCATTTGTCGTGTAGTTACTAAAAACTGTCTCATAAAATGTGATTATTGAGCAGATCATCAGTACTAAGTAGCTCCAGAACGAGCTGAAAGGACCAGGCGATAAATAATGATGGCCACTTTCCCCCTTCAGCGGCCGTCCTTGTCTGCAGTTCCTCGTCAAAGCAGACGTGGACGAGTCTTATTAAAACTAACAGTCTGTGTCAAACGCAAGGTCCCATCTCTGAACTCTCAGACGCTCCGTGTGTGTGGTTTACTGAGAGTAAATTATGGCCACTTATACCCTTTAGGCGAGACCTTTTATTATGATCTACACTGACAGGCTTCAGGACATTCTCTTCAAATATATTCAGTTACAATACTGCAGCTGAAGCTTTTAAATGCTTTGGTGGCGACTATTGTGTAAATGGACACCTAAAGCACACTGGAAGTTTGCATTGAGAATGTTGTAAATGTGTAAACAGGACCTTTGTGTACGTCCACTTCCCTCCAAAACAGGAAGACACTCTAGTTTAGTTGTTTCATGACTCTAAATGTTCCTGCTTCATGCTTTCCTGAAATCTTTATCTGAATTAAATGGGTTTATAGAGGACGGGAGGAAGGGTAAGTTTGATGGGCGGATTTAGCTAAAAGCAAGCTTTGAGAGCAGCCAGAACATCTGATGGCGTCTGATGGACTGTACCTTGAGGAAACGTCCTAAAAAAAAAACATGGATCCACTAAGAGCTCATTGATCACTGCAAGGAAAGTAAAAGTGGAAGACAAACATGGACTGTTGAGATCCCGTATATATTTTCCTCATGCATTATATACTTTTATTTCACATTTTATATGGATTGTTTATTTCTTGCTTTGTGTAGATTTTAAAAACATGACAGCGCTTTTTGTACGGCGGTTGTTTTAAGTCCTTTATAAATTAAGGTACACCGGACCGGGAGAGAGGTTTCATTACTTTTCCATGGAGGGGGAAAAAAAAAACCTGCAGCTGCGCTACACGAGGGTTGGTGGATAAATTGCTCTCAAACAGATTAGAAAGTTGCTGCAGCAAGGTGGCTGAACTCTGGAGTCAGAGGAAAGGACAAATCTCAAGCCAGTGAGAAATGTGAAGGGGCTCTCTCCATAAAGATGTTGTCGGCGCAGTGGCGATGGCTCGGCGGTACTCAGTTGAGGATAATTGCACAGGGGTGTGGAACAAGAGCAGACCCAGATGAGCCATTATTTCCTCTTAGTGGGAGCAGAAGGAAAAGAGAAGAGGGAGCAGTGAGGAGTATTGAGGCAGAGACAGAACAGTGGAAAAAAGGACGGAGGAAAATGAAGGAACTCAGGGAAATGTGACGGATTCACAGTTTTGAGTTTTCTCTTGAAACGTGCAAATTAGTCACAAGTGAAGCTTAAACTAATTTTGTTCCACTAGTCAACATTCAGATCACGTATCCTATGGTCTGATACTTTCCCCTGCAGAACACCCAGAACGTCACTGCTTTACTTGGTCATATAAAGAAACAACTTCAAGTCCCTTTGATGTCGACCCTTCACCCTGTTTTCAGTCGTCTCCTCGGCTCTATTAGGTCTAGTATAATAGAAATTATTATTATCTCTCCAAATAATGGCGCAGTTCTGCTGTTGTTGAGCCACGATCAAAGAAACCTCATTTCAATCCATCACTTCCAAACTGCTACAGACCAATGTGCATGCAAATAACTATTTATGTCAAAGATTTTAGAAAACAAACCCCATAGATGAGCAAATTGCACGACAAAAAAACTGGTCTACTTAAAGCAGACTGTCTCTCACTGAGAGATCTTTTAGTGTTTATCTAAAAGATCTGCCCTGACGGGTACTTCAAGAACTGTTCTGGTCTGATTCTCCCCTTGCTTTATTTACTGTCTGAATTATTAGACATTATAGTAAAGTTTCCCATCACCTCTATGCTGATGACGTCCAGATATATTGTTCTTTCAAAAACCAGTCAGTTTAAAGAAATTACCAAACAGAAATCAAGCAATGGCCAAACAGCAATTTCCTTCAAGTCATTTTATTTGTTTCAACTCCTTAAGTTTAAGTTTTCAGACGATGCAAAATGCTGTAGTGAGAATCTTAACCAGCAGTCTCACATTACTACAGTCTCATCTTCTCTTCGTTCGTTCAGTTTTAGAACTCGTTTTGATATTTTACCCTTGGCTTCTAGAGCCCAACGTGGCCAAGCTCCCCAGTACAGCTCAGACCTTCTGAAACCAAACTCTCCTTCCTGAACTGGGAGGTCAGAAGCTGATTTTAGTCCCACACACTGGATTAAACCTGGTGGGGATCGGGAGATTCAGGCACTAAGACTGTCCTGCTGTCGCTGCACAGCACAGACTCCACTGATCCGGGATGGACAACTCATTTTCTCAAGAGGCCACATGAAAAATCAGCTCTACGATGGATGGGCGACACATGAATTACCTCTTGACTGAAACCAGTTTGTGTCACTAGTTTCATGAGCCACCTTTTCTCAGTCTTTCCCAGTATTTGCGTTTTATTGGCCAATCAATTTTTATTATACATTTTGAGTTCAGTGAACCACAATAGAACAATGGAAAACTTTTTTTTGTAATACAGTGCTACATGCGCCACACAGACTTAACTTTCATTTGATCTAAAAAGTCCCAGTGACACCCTGGGGGCTGGTCAGGCACGTCCACAGGAACATGTATGGCCGCCGGACATCATGAAGGCCATTTCTGCCACTGATTCGTCCAAGAAGCAGAAGCTTTAAATTAACTTAGTGGATTATGTTGAGTTGTATCTTACTGTGAAGCACTTTGTGATTTTTATCTGTGAAAAGTGCTTCAAAAGTAAAATTTACTACCATATGAATGAGTGATTTTCTTCTGTGAAAAACTCTGTACTGACTCAAGTGGAACAACAGCTGCCAAGATCTCTCCTCTATCTCCTCTCACCTTCACATTTGCTGCTGAAATATGGATGTTTTACATCTATTTGTGATGTACTGATTATCGTGTCTCACTTTGATGAATGTTTTCAGGAAGTTAGTGAAAGCTTTGTCTCAATCTGTTTTCTTAAAATATTTACCATTAAAAAAGTCAGAATTCTGAGACAATAAAAGAAAACATATTTTAAGCATTTTGAAGGAGGATTCGCATATACGTTGAACAAAGTCTTTATGTATGGACATAAATTGTAATTATGATAGAAATGTGCTTGGATTTTTTTTCATTCTGTAATTGAATTTTATTTTGAAACACCACAAGAGTCATACCACATTGAGAAAAGTTGCCTCCAATCTTAACTGTTACCGTCATGAAGCCAGTGAGTTTGACCTTTCTGAAGAAGAAAGATTACTATTCCAATCACTATTGGAGGCAAACAATACAGCGTTTTATTGAGCGATAGATGAATATTGAGCAGGGCTGAAGTGAACTCACGCAGCAGGAGTTTAATTTCCCATGTGGCATCACTGCAGAATGAATTGCTCCTCCATCAGGATTCAAGACTGTGTATGTTCCAACCCAAAATTACTCTGTTTGCAAAAATTATGCCTTCCAGCTGTGGCAAACGCAAACTCCAGATCACACAAAAACACACAAAGATGTCAACTAACAGCTACATGCCGGCCTCGGCTGAATGCAGGTTCAACGTTTGCTCTGAACTGACGACACTTAAAAGGTCTGAAGGTATCAGATGAAAGATAAAAACCTGAAAATCTGTAGAGGGATTCATTAATGCTGGAGCGCTGAGGGGATCTGAAGTGCCTGGTAATGTGCTGGGTGTGTACTCAATCACAACGAGAAGCCCACATTTGCCTAAAAGGCTCTTGGGTGATGAGAAGAGATACGATATCATTTAAGTAAGAAAATAGGAGCAGCCACAATCAAACACTCTAAGATAGCCGTTGGCCTATAAAGGAGATGAAAGAGGGGGGGGGAAATGGACTGAAGTGACTTCCTGCTTCACTTTCTCACCTGATAAAAAGGTAAATGTCAGAACGCCGACTTCAGATAAACAGACGGAAACACGGTGCAGGGAATTAGAATGGGTTCAGGAATGAGCTGAATGTGAAACTCTGAGAGCATCTGAAGATGTTAGAAGAGAACGTGTGTGGAAAACCAAATGTGGAGTTGTTCTGCATTTTAAAATAAAAACAAAACAGCCCAGTTTTAGGCGGAAATGACGGCCAGTGAGTATAACAGAGGTATCACTGGCTAAAGAGGATCTGCTGGCATTTTATTTTCTAAATGTTTGTAGAACTATAGATCAACAATACATATTGGGAGAAATTGGTAAATAATAACATTTCCACTGTTACATAAAGCATGCAGGCTTCTTCTTACTTCTTGATTAAAGCTCCTGAGCGTCTGATGAGCGTCGGCTTTATTGGTCATTTATATGCAGACGAGTGTTTTTCCAGCATCTACCATGTCCAAACACTTCATTAACTGTAACTGTGTTTGTTTTGTGTCTTTCTTTTTTTTTTCCCTTAGTCCCCGGGCTCCTCCTCACGAGAAGGGATCTGCTCCTGCTATCTCTGGGAACAACAGAGGACTGATTTATTCATAAAGTGGGTCGGACATGAGGACAAACCCCGTGTGGAACGGCAAGGCTGAGGAACACTCGTGAAAATGAGCTGCATCATTTAAACGGTCCCGTCAGATGTAATCCAATCGGCTGCTTTTTAGCCTGAAACACACCAGAAAGAGAAAACAACTCTGCTTTTCTTTTTATGATTGAAAAAACCTAATTTTCATTCAAAAAACTTGAATATTTGACCATCTGAATCCATGAAAGAGCAGCAGACTGAAAGTCCCTGCAGCATTGTTTTAATCTGACTGCTTGTTACTGTGAGACGTGCGCACGGGTTTCTGTTCACAGCCACACCAATTTCCCAACGTCTTCCTCTGCAGATGTGTGTTCCGTGAGCAAACAATCAGGGCTGCCGTTCCCAATATTTCTGGGCCCAATTTTCTGTGCCTGGATACAAAATGTGCCAAACAGAGATGTCTGCGCCTTCGCTGGCGGCGGAGAAAAACACACTCGTGCCGTGCGCTGCATGTGCAAAGTGTCTTTCATGCTTTTCCTTTCCTGCTTTCTGAAACGCACTCATGCAGCTGATTGTGGAGAATCCACTGATGCTCAGACTGGAGCTGCATTACGAGCCGGCATCCCTCCCTCCATCCCTCCATCTGTCTGGTAATGGGCTCAGTCCACAAACTCGCAAACATCAGCCCCTCCACACACTGTTGACATGAAGATTTGTCCAACTAAAGAAGACTTTGATGTGCGCTCTCCTTTCGACCTGTCGAACACGGCTCCGTGGGGGGAAAAAAAAAAAAGAGTTGAGGGTGAACACAGATCAAAGTCGGGGCTAAATTAGGCTGGATAAACCAGGCGGGCTGTAAAAATTGGCTGCTTACGAAAGAGAAAAACAAAATGAGGAACAAAAGACTGCAATTTCGCCTCATTTCCTTCCTGGCAGTCAAACAATACGACAATGTGTCCCGCTCGTCTGAACACGGCAGAAAGAAACAGGTAATTTAGTGTGGGGCTGGAGGGGGCATGCAGCAGGAGCATTTAAAGAAATCACACAGAATTAAAGAAAGAACAGAGTGTTTGAAGTGTCTGATGGTGGAGATTACCACTGATTTACTGGTTAGTTAATGAGAAGAAGTCACATAAAGAAACTTTAGAGAGGGAGACTTTTGAAGTGAGCGGTGAAGCGGTCAGTCTGATGACTGGAAGAACATTGATCAGCGCTATCTGAAATTACAGCCGTGTTTTAATCAACTGATGACAAGAAGCTGGCAGACTTAATAGAAAAAAGCTACATAAATCTGTCTCCAGGGCTTAGTCTTATGTGACGGTAGTTTTGGTTCTTTGATTTTAGGTTTGTATATGAAAAATTGGTTTCTACTAAAGATTTAAAGTGGAAAAAAAAAGTTTCTCTGGCATCTTCATCTGCTCTTTATAAATGAATTATAGAGAAGCCATAATTTAATGTTCATCTCCTTTCTTGTTTCTCCATTATGAGAGACTCCAGCATCCGATTTTCACAGAAAATAACTAAAAATACAGCAACATTGGTTCAAAAGACACATAAAGGTTGTTAATGTGACCAAACCAATAAAAAATCTATTCATCCATCGATCTTCATTGGACAAGGGCGGGACACATCATGGACACGTCCCCAGTCCATCACAGGACTAACAAAGACACACACAACCACACACACTCACAATCACATCGAGAGACAGTTCAGGATTTGTGAGGTTTGTATTGTATTTTGTAATTTATATTTGTCTGTGTACAGCACTTTGGCCAGCTGTAAAGTTTTTAAAGTGCTTTATAAATAAAGCTGGTATGGTATGGCATGGTATGGTATAGGACTCCCATGATGCACCGAACCCCTCCACATCTATTTACCCACTCGCCCTGTGTCCTTGTGCATTAATGCATGTCACACTGTGGGTCTTCTCAGATATTCCAGCCTGAAGTGTGATGAGAGTTTTTATTCCCCTGGTCTGTAGTTAAGAGTTACGTCCTCACACAGCCTGACGACTGATGCTGAAGTTCGATCGCTGTGTTCGTAAAACTTAACAAACTGAATGACTGCAGCGAGAAAAACGAGTCGTGTCACGGCTTGTGACTTTAACACTCCAGCGCTGCCTCTGTGCGACTGTTTTCGTGGTGCGGTACCTCTGAGTGGACCCTCTGGACGTGCGAGTGCAGGTTCCCCTTCTGGGAGAAGGACGCCGGGCAGAACATGCAGAGGTGCGGCTTCTCCCCGGTGTGCCTCACCATGTGAGTCTGCAGCACCACCTTCTGGTTGAAGGCTTTGCCGCAGTGGGCGCACTTGTAGGGTCTTTCACCTGGGGGGAGAGGAGGGGGGAAGCCCGGGTCAGAGGTCAACCGGACTCAGGCGACTTCACTTTAAATGCGGAAGTGTCAATCAAATATAAGGCCCGTGGGCCAAAACCGGCCCGCAAAGAGGCTCCAATCTGGTCCGACAAACCACCAAGGAAACTAGAAAAATTTCAAAGAAAACAAAGACTTTTTTTTTTTTTTAAGAGTAGGTAAAACAGAGCCCAACACTGAGATCTGAGATGAGAAGTCAGTGACGCTGCCTGAAATCAGTAATTTCAATGCTCTCAAACTGGCTTTAAAGCCATACGGTCACAGTCAGTTGGTAGAAACATACACAACGCTGTTAAATAACAGTTACAGAAGTTCTATTTATATAAATTTTAGGGTTATTATGACCCTATTTTAGCGGTCCAGCCCACTCAAGATGAAACTGGGCTGTTTGAGGCCTCGGGACTAAACTGTGTTTGACGCGCCTGAACTATACTTTACAGGATTTGATGCAAAAACTTCTAAATAAAAATCAAATGTCTCAGGTCTGTTTTGGATTATCTTGAAGCATCACTCTCTCACTAGGCCGTTAAAATCCAGTCAGTCAGGATGTGATCACTGCTGTCAAGCTAAAATAGTTTATTTTTACATGTTTGCACCTTGTAACCACTTCCTTATCAGCAAGCAACAACAAAAACACGACAAAAAAAGTTAAAACTTTCACATCATATGTAAGACATCAAGTCGGATCTTCACTAAGTGAATGCATCTTTCTTGTGCCAAAACCTAATCCATGAGATTTCACAAATTGTGTAAGTGGAGAATAATCCTACTTCACTAATATAAACATTGGTTTCAGCCTCTATACTAGCTCCTTATAATTTACATTTGTCTTCAAAGTAGGGATGCACATGGTTAACCGTTTAACCGTTAACCGATAGCAGGAACTTTGACCGGTTAATACTATCGGTTAAATTTTTTTTTTTTTTTCCTGCGGAGCTCTCCACAGAGCCGTGCGTCTTCATGCACGCTGGCATTATATTACAGATATCAATGATGGCGCTGCAGATGACTCCTTAATTGACTGATTAATTCCAGTTACCTTCATGTTGTGCAGTAGGGGAGGGTGTGTATCTTTGTGCGCATTTACGCATGTGGCACAAAACCGGCGTTACATTGAATATTATTTTTTATCTCCAGACGCCGCAGGTCGTCCAGATTTACAGTGAAATGGTATGAAGCTGCATCGTCCAGATAAACATTAAGCTCCATCAGAACTGTTTAAAAATCGGATTTCAGAAGCTAAAACTTTATTTGGAAATTAATCAGAACACACAAAAAATCACCAGCACGCTCGCTCTCCACATAATTCAAAAAGCAACAGGAGATGATTCAAACCTACAGTGCTGTTAATTATATCTAAATCTTGTAGCTTTTTTTTCACAGTTTAGATGAGTATTTGCTGTCATTGTAAATCTGCAGTTAAGCACCGGACAGCGCCGAGTCAGCCGCTCACTCGGAGTAACGCAACCTGGTCGGAATGGTGAGACGTCTGCGTGTCGGAATAGCGGCATTTCGGAATGGTGACATGTCTAAATGGTGGTGTGTCGGAATGTCGGAGCGGCAGCATGTAACCACTCAACAGGACGTTTAAAGGCTCGTCCATGCTTCCAATGTCTGCGCCCGCTTTGGAGCCTCCGCTCCACCGACGAGCAGCGCTCCATTCCATGCAGGCGCACTGATCCTCCAGAAGCTTTTCCGGCACTACAGACTGTTTATCTGCTCCTTTGTTACAGATTATTTAGAGAGAATTAAGCACATATATTGTCATAAACTTATCATTCAATATCAATTAAATAGCCTTTTTTTTCCTGTTCCCTCAGTCGCGGGGGCGGCGGCCGAGCGATTAGTTCATTTCACTTCTGTCAGCAGACCTTCTCCTCCCTCCAGACAGGCCTTAAATCTTATCGGTTAACGGTTATTAACCGGTTAAAGGGCGTCGGTTAACGGTCGTAAAAATTTTTTTAAGTGTGCATCCCTACTTCAAAGGATGAAGAACGTTAACTGATGCTTCAGGATTCAGACAGTCTCATCATGGAAAAACACACCAGCAGGGAAGAAAGTCAAAGAAAACATGATCTGATTATAAACATGATAACGTCACAGTAACTTCAGAAGGTCATCGCAGCTGGAATGACTAAATAAATGAGGATGACTCAATATTAATACAACACTTACACTCCCACTAAATGCGCGTGTGTGTGCGTACAGATCCACGAGGTGACTTTTCACCCTCTCTCCGGCTGTTTAAGATTCAAAACACAAAGGAATCAGCTTTCTCCACCATTAGTCATCCGCCCGTCGAGCCGGCCGAATTAGCATGAGGACGGTGTGTAAACAACACGTGGGCGCAGGCCGGCGGCCGCACGACCCCGAACGATGGCGCCGTTTGAATTCAGGCCGCATTTCAAAATTCTCCCCACACGTGAGCGCGGCCACCGCTCCCTCTGCGACGCTCGGTAAAGAGAAGAGCCGAGGCGGACGGTCCTGCTGGGGTTACGCTCAGACGAGAGGGCAACAAGGAGAAGAGCTTTACAGAGAGAAAAACAAGCAGGAACTGCTTTGAATTTGGTTAATGGGCATCAAAAAAGAAGAAGGTCAAAACAGGTAGTGGCTGTTCAAACCGCCGATGGTCACTCATTCACCGCTCGTTGAACTTCAGCTCTCCACTGCAGCAAATCATCATCAGAGGTAAAACTAGGCTCATGGTGGTCTAATCCCTGCACAGGTTACCACCATAAATACCTCTTCTTACTCATTTGTCCCTCGTGTACACACAAACACACACACCGGGTAGAAAGCATCCCTCCAGCTCCTCCCTCGTGGGATCTTCATGACAAAGTGACTCATTTAAATAGAATCCTTTTAGCTACAAAGATCTGATCGCTTCATGTCTGAGTCAATCTGTGAACATTGACAGACAGTTTGATCACTGGCTTTTCACCCGTCTGTCCACAAGTCAACACGTCAATGTGAAGAAATCCCCTTCAGAGGTGATGGTAATAAGAATGAAAATAGAAAATAAAACTTCATCTGATCAAAATCAGTCGATCTCTGATTCATGATGTTTCCAGCATTTAACCGAGAGCTGAAAGTGTGTCTGATCACAGTGAACGTCAGTGAATTCCAACCTTTTCTAGAGGGAACTACATTTTTCCATTGTAAACCTTTTCTCTCACTGCTCAGTTTGTGATCTTATTTTTTTTGTGTATTGTCGAAACTTTAATTCAAAGTAGAAACTCAAAGATTTTCTTTATTGTGGATTAGTGTCTGTAATGTCGGTGTCTACATTTTAACAAAACCAAACAATTACCACTGAAAACGACTAGAATTTCAACTATAAAGCCAATTTTAATCAAACCTTCTGGTGTATAATGCACTGAAATATCCCAAAAACCTCTGCTACAGCTGTTTCAGTATGAATGTTTTTACAAACTCAACCTGACAGCAATGAAAGCACTGATCAGCTCTTATGAATGAGAAGCATTTCCATGAGGCTCCAGCGGCCCAGCGGAGCTAATCTTTGCAAACCTGCTGGATTTTTTCAGAACTCTGTAAACCATTGAAGGTGTTTTACATTTTAAAATAATATTCTTAAGAAATTACCAGCCTTCATTTCATCCATAATCTCACCCTGTGTTGCAGGATCGAGGTCTGCTCGCCATTTGAAGTGTGTCTGTCGTGGAAAATCTCATTCCTGTTCCAGCCTCATTTTCCACGCCGAGCATGGAATGACAGGATGTGCTTTCAGCCCCGTGTGGTGTGGAGGCGCCGCCTCTTCCCGGCTCACCTGTGTGTATCCGGATGTGTCTGACCAGCTGGCTGGGCTTCTTGAAGGCTTTCCCGCAGTGGTGGCAGCTGTTGGTGAAGCCGCTGCGATCGATGTTCTTCTTGTAGTTCCTGGAGCTGGAGGCGAGCGGCCTGCGGACGGAGGATCGGGTCAGGCTTTTTTTTAAATGCACGCAGCCATCAAGGAGCAGGGAGTTGACCTTTTGGTTTGGAGCAAATCGGAGCCGTTCCGAGATAGAAATCACCCCCCTGAGCCGCCGCTGACATGCAATTATGCAACAGTGGGAATTACTCAGTGGTGATTCATTTCATACAGTCACCTTGTCAGGTTTGATTAAATAAATCTAAAGAAACGATAATGAATATGAATAAAACATTTTTTTTTTTTCCATAGAAACCACTATTTCTAGTACGACCGACTTGAATTAAAATTTACTTGAGGTTTAATTAGATGTCTTTTGTCATTCAACCTTTTTCTCTACGCATAAATGGGCTGAAAAACCGTTGAATGTTCTCTTTGAATACTATAGTTTCTGGACTGTTTTTAGCACCTGTTTAGTTTCCAGTAGCAACAGGCTGCAGAGGTCTGAGAAAGCAGCTTCTGCACAAGATTAGCTTATAACAAGCTGCATTTTGCTTGACCTGTCTAAATTACAGCTGCAAGATATATGCAAATATGTTTATAAATATGTTGTGCAAAAGACTCAAATGAAGTAAATGATTCCTTTTGTTGAGCTACTGCACTAGATTGTGTGAAAACAGATTGAATTTCACTTCATTATTTCAATGTTGCATAATTCATGACGGCAAATAAGAAACACAAAGTGCAAATACTGAAGGAAGAATGACTAAAATGACAAAAGTCTAACCACTGGAGACGTGTCGCTCTCTGATTGAAGTCAATAGAGAGGAAGAATGAGGGGTTATTTGGCGGAAAAAAATCCCAAAATTGGAAGAAATCCCTATCATAAACATAAGTTTGTTATTTATTGTGATTGTAAATCTTTATAGCAGTATCACATGTTCATCAGCAAATGAATTTTAAAATGCAGCTCAAGTAGAAATGTGGCCTCTCACTCATTTACTGTGGCTCACACCAATTAGCACAAATGGGATGAAAGCCAGACTTGTGAGTTTTTTCATTGGAAGAACTCATTTTCAGGAGCTGCTCTGACAGCATCTGTTGAAAGATGCTGCTTAAAAAGCTTCAACACTGGAAGAATGATGTATAAGGACTCTATTTTAACAGTTTTGATTGTTTTACACTCATTCCGTTCTAAATCAGGTGTTATAGTAAGTCAGTGTTTGAGTCTTTTATATCTTCTATCATTGCACAAAAATCTTAAAATCAGCAGAAAGCTGCAGGTGAGCGGCTAAAAGTGAACAGATGGGTCTGAGAAAGTGGCTAATCTGCACGGGGAGCCCCAGCCCGACCTCATCTTGACGTGAGTCTTCATGTGCTCTTTGATCTGCGCCGACGTCTTGAACTCCTTGCCGCAGGTCTTGCAGGTGTAGACGCGGATGCCGGACAGCTCCTTGCGGTGCTCCTCCAGGTGCAGCGAGAGCTGGCTCTGGAGGACGAACTCATCCCCGCACTCGGCGCAGATCAGGTTCTGCCGGACGACAGATGAGACGAGACGAGATGAGATGGCGCGGCTCTCCTCTGGACGCGCCGGCCGCCGGGGCCACTCACCTCCTCCTTCTCGTGCAGCATGACGTGCGACTTGAGGCTGGCGATGCGGGAGAACCTCTTGTTGCACACGGGGCAGGTGAAGTCCGACGTGGTGTGTGTGGACTTGTGCAGCGTGAGGTTGAACTCCACGTTGAATGTTTGCGGACACTGGTCGCATCGGTGAGGCTGTCGGGAGACACACACTTATATTGTAAAGCGTTGGATAACCACATGAGCTCCTGTCCTTGGAAAAAAAGCTTTCATTAAGTTAATACAAGAGTCAGTGAACATTTTATTTTCTGTGAGGCTGCAAAGTGCACTCTCTCCTGCGACCACAGATGGTAAACTATCACAAAGCAAGATGTCCTGAGAATATTAAAGAGTTCATGGTGTCGTTTCTGAAAATATAGACATGTGGTTTACATGTACAGCGGCATACAGAGCCATATCCGTGTAGTCCTTTTATCATTCAGTGTTTCAAACAGAAACAGAGATGGATCGTACACTCAAAACATTAGATTGAGAAAGACACTTAGTTTCCCTAAAGGAAACCAGCTTCCAGAGAAAAGCTGATAAAAGAAAACATTGATCCAGGTGTTAGCGGGCTAACTATCCAGCTCTGCTGTTTGAAATCCAACATTTAATCTGGCCAGAGTCCGATAAATAAACCGTCAGACTGAACACTGGAGGAAGTGAAGGACTGAAAACAAGCAGAGCGACAGAAACGTACTACTGACACCTGCTGCACAAAAGTGACATTATTATTAAGTTTGTAAGTTCCACTGATTAATTCTGAAGCACAGAGCTTCACATGAGAGGAAAGAAAATAATTGAATCCTGCAAAACTGAAGTTAAAAATGATGTGTTTAACTATTTCTATTTGATGACTTGATTAATTGTTTTTACCCCACGCTTCAAACTTCTCAATACGCCCATTCAGACTGTGGATTATTCTTCTATTAAACTGACTGACAGTTGCAATTTTGGAAAGAAAATTGGACTTGCACCATTTGGAAACATAATTATTGTCTTTGTAAGTATACTGAATATACTTTTCTGCCATTTGTCAGGTTCAAATAAAAAAAGCTTCATTTCACTTATTAGTATTCTTAAAAACAATCATCAAATTAAATTTGCTTGACATAAATGTGAAAAAAACACCCCAAAAAAACAGGTTGCAGCTGTCAGTCTGGACAGAATGTGAGCTGAACTGGAGATGGAAGGACGTCTGAATCTGCCGACCCTTTTTATACATCTGCCCACAAGCAAGAGAGGGGAACTATTCCCAAGAGGCGGACATGGCGATATTAAGTTCAAGTTTTTTATTAAAGGAGTCAGCGGATTCAATTCCAGCCTGCTTGGAGAATTCCTTGAAGGCCGAGCTCAACACTGACGCGGTGAGCGGCAGAGCAGCAGGTTATTGCTCCTCTGGAAATGAAAGTCAATGGAGAGGCCGCGAAACTGAAACGCCACAAACATGGAGGATCCCCAAGAGGGGTTTATTGTGCAGTTAAATTTTGATTAATGCCAAATCAGTGTGACGATTTGGTTCTTGGAGGATTTCATAATGAAACAAGGTGAGGCTCGTCTTCCTGTAAAATACGATCAATTCATCCTGAAGGGCAGTGGGAGGAACCACATGGATCGCATGTTGTTGAACAGTTTAGAGTCCAGAGCTCAGCTGTGACAGCAGTGGCTGGATGTACTTTTCATCCAAACGACTCTCACTTCATCCATCATTCTGAGCGAGGCAGCCGTTCACCGTTACAGCGAAGGGTTTTAATGTGTTTAAAAGCCAGCAGCCTCCCCACTGTGGTCCCACTGCGACGTCTTCCCGTAGTGGAATCTCTCACTTCACTTGACTTTCAGACCATCAGCAGTCATAAATAACTCAGCACCGAGTTTTATTTAGCAGCTCGACTCTCCTGTGTGAATGAGAAATTACCTCATGAAACGTGAAGAAATGTTCAAATGTGAGCTCCTGACATGATAATTAGCAGGTACATCCAGAAATGCCCTTTAAGCAGAGGCAGAAAGCAGCTGTGTGCTGTGTGCTGTGACACACAGCTGCATGAAATAACCAGCAGCGCTCAGGCTCCACAACTAAAGAAGTCATCGGAATTACGAAAACATATACAAGACAAGAGCAGATTTAATGTTAAACCACTACCTGGCTCAAATCCAACCTGCTGTCCTCCACTGCAGCTTTCACTGCGTCCTCCTCCTCCCAGTTTCCTCTGTTCATACAAAATGACATGACCTGCTGTACTCTGCAAAGGTCAGCTACCGTTCTGATGAAGACCAATGCTGCGTCTCCTGGGCTTAAACCTGCTCAGTCACATTCAAAGTGCAACAGAAGGAGGAATATTTCAAGACTTAGTCCATTTTTTACAAGTCAGTCCCAATACATTCTCCCAGATTTCAGGTATATTTCATGAAATGTATGTGAGAGCCTAAAACTGAACTTGATCAGACATGTTTTTAAATTTAGAGGACCTTTTGTTTATAGTGTACTGTTCTCTGCATGTCATGTGTGTGTGGTTTCATTACAAAAATTGAAATTGAATTGATGGACACCAGGAGAAATGTGATGAGTTGCTCAATAAAAGATTCAACAAGGCGAATACATCAGATATTTCAGTGAGGCTTTCTTAACAGTATCAATACTGTGCTGTGCACTCTGCGGGTGGCCAGATCCAAACTACCTTGTCGTTGCTCTCATGCTCGCGGAGATGCTTCTGCAGCTGGCTCTCGGTCGTGAAGATCTGAGAGCATATGGAGCACTTCTTGTCCTTGAGCTCTCCATCGCTGAAAATGTCCGCCTTGCTTTCACTGGGATCTGCATCTGAAGACAAACAGGAGAACATTAGTGGATTACAACGGTCTTCAGGAAACTTGAATAATGTGAAGTTTATGTGACGCAGCCTCAGATGCTCAGAAGCTATATTTACTTGCACTGAGTTGAACAATCACACTTATGCATCACCTATAGAACCAACCGATAATGACTTTTTAGGAGGCTATTTTCACCAGTCCATATGAAAGCAAATACTGACACCTGTTTTCACTGTTCTTAGTTCGGACCACAATATAAAAAAGTTATAACAGCACATTCAAGGACACCAAGGTGTCCTAAAACTACCACAAAGAGACGAGCAAAAATAAGCAGAATGACAACAAAGAGACACAAAAAAAAAAAACAGACACACAAAACGACCAAGAATTAATCCAAAAAGACAACAAAAACTCAAAATGATCACACTGAGACAATGACTCACAAAATGAATGCAAATGACCACAGAGAGATCCAAAGTGGCCACACACAAAAGTATCCATAAAGACCCAGAAAATGATAATATAGGATTGAAAATGACCTGCAAAGTAATAATTATCAATAAATGCTAATTGACTGTATTTAACTTTAGGTAAAAACACAAAGAACCTTAAAATATCAAAAACAGATGCTACAGAACCACATGCAGACACAAATAACCATAAAAACACACATAAAAGTGATAATAAAGCAAATTACAATAGATAAAATGATCGTTAAAAGAAAACGAGCCATTTAATGACCGGGGAGATGTGTAAAATTAAAAAATAGAAGCTGACAAAAAGTGAGAACAAAGTCATACTACCTTTCCTGAAATTCATTTCTACATGTAACTTAATGAGAAATCACAAAGTGACCACAAAGAAAAACATTAAATACCACAAAGATGAAAACCAAAAGGAAATATAACTATCAGAAATCCTGCATATGGACCACAAAATGTGAAAGACTGCGATGACAACGGACACACAAACATGCAAACTGATGATAGACAAATAAAATGGCACAATGAGACACAGAAATTCCTTTTAAAAGACGACAAAGAAAGCCAAAAATAATAGATATTTTAGGGTGGATCCAAAACATTAAAATTATGCTCATCTGATCAGATATATTCAGCAGAGCAGATCCCACACCAACAGATTTAAAACCTTTCCAAAATATTACCCCTAGACCAGAGGTATTAATAGAGGTTAAAAGATAAAAGCTACCATGGAGCTAAACTCTAAACTTAAACCCAGAGTCCAGTAGTGAAATGACAGTAAGTTCCTAGAACCTGGAAATGGTTCCCACCATAGAAACCATAGAAGCGAGGCATCAGATAAACACCGAAGAAGACAATGAGCATAAATAATGAATCTAGCAATCTAAGAAAAACTCGTTAAGATCATTAGGGAGGGCAGATTTATTAATTAAAAATATAATCCAGAACTAAACTCTACATCACAGCTGCTCAACCTTGGTCCCGTGGGCCATGATCCTGCATGTTCCAGGTCTCTCCCTGCTTCAGCACACCGGAACCTGGTGTTGACATCTTCATCGTGCTTATTAAAAGCCCAGTAGGTCTCAGTGAGTGCAATCAGGTGTGCTGCCAACTGAGAGAGAGGATAAAACATGCAGGACTGTGGCCCAAGAGGACCAGGGTGAGTAGCCCTGCTCTAGACTAGCCCCTCAGCCCACACACAGACTCCCTGGGACCTGAGGAAGGTCCCTGTGTTTTAAAAAGGCATTTAATGACCATCAAGGGGGAAAACAGGAGCAAACAGATCACAAGCACAAATTTAAGATACTTGATGTCTCCCTGTGACCATGAACAGGATGTGGATGAATGGATGGATGTTAGGGGACTTTTTCATGATGTGCCCATTTGTCTTTAGCCTTGTTTCCACACAGATGTACACAAACCTTCAAAGTCACAAAGAAACTACAGTCAGCTTACATTTACATGCATGATAGTGTGTTTATGTCAGCAAGGCAGGTGTGTTTGACAGTTTGGCCATAGTTCATATTTAGCTTTTGATTTCAATGGGGTTGTAGTGGTTTAGTGACACCCGACGTCATCCATTCAATATGATGAGTTACGAGGCAATCGAGCCAATTTGCCAAATAACTTATACCTAAAGAATACATGAAAATGCACGACTGACACGATGTTTAAACACTTGGCGATGTCGCGTTGGTCTGGCGTGTGTCACAACTTGCTCGGAGCCGTCCGACAGCAGGCGGTGCAGCCTCGCCGATACGATCAAAACAATGGCCAACATCTCCCTAGCGCGCTAGCAGAGAAGCTAAGTGAAGGCAACAAGAGCTAGTTAGCCGCGACCAGCTAACAGCGAGCACGAGATAAACCGTTAATGTCCACGCCGCGAGCGGTAAGCAAACGGCGTGCGACACGCGCGCTCCTCTCCTCGCGGACACCAATTTAGAGTGGAAGCCAATAAGAAGAGCCACCGAAATGTTATTAATATCATTCCGCCTCAATCACTACCTCGCCGTACAAAACAGAGCCCACCCGCAATACTATATCCGGGGACTATATACACCACATTCAAGTGTTAATATATACGCCGTGGAGGTGTTTGGCAAAATATCACCGGATAATTTGGATAGCCCATAACCTGAAGTTTTTATTCCTTGCATTTTGATACTTGTTACCTGCTTCGTCGCTGCTTTTAACTCTCAGTTTGCGAGGCCGGCCCCGCGGCATAGTTCCAGTTCTCAGGGCGGGTGTGCTGTGAACGGTTTGCTTTTCAAAATGGCGACTCGACTCGGCTGGTCTGCGGAGAGCAGCAGCCGAGGAGAGAGAGCCACAGCCCGGACAAGGGAGACCTCTACCGGGCGCCCCGGAGCTCCTGCAGCTCCGGAGGTTTCAAAACTGTCACTGGAACATGTTTCTCCACGGTACATTCTGTCTTCATTACAAGACCATTAGTTTTATTCGGTCATTTCAGTAATAGTTACGCTAATTATTCATAATTAAGTCAAACAAATGTGAAACATTTTGTCCCTTCCATTCTCCTTAAATTGAGTCGACTATTTGTTTTGAATATATTCATATATTTTAGTGCTTTTCACACAAAAAAAAACCACACTTAAGTGTCGCAGTTTCTTCAAAATATTCAATCTTTACCTCTAACAGCATCATGAAACATTCACAGCTTCATGGTTTTTTTATTTACTAAATCATTAGAGAATCAATTAAAACAAACAAATATTCATATTTCCAGATAACCAAGAAGGACCTGGTAGCCTTTCAGGACAAAGTCATTTAAAACATTTTTGGAATTGTTTGGCTGACATTTTCTCAAATTTAACAGCACAAAGGAAGAAGTTTAAGTTGAAGCACAGCTTATCCATGAAGTCTGCATGTTCTCCCTGTGCACATGCAGGCTATCCACAAGCACTCCACTTTCTTCCCATGATGTAAAGTTTTTGTTGACTGAATTTAGGTATGTATGTGCATAGATATCCTTTATTAGTGTGTACCAGGGATTTCAGTACATTTCAAGATAAATACAGTATAGGAGTCAAGCTCAAAATGTCTGTAATGTACATAATGGGCCCCACATCCACTCTGTTACAGGAAATGATTCTCTATTAGTTGGCGTTTTGAAAGGAAAATTTATTACTATTTTATTTTGCAATTAATTTATTTGACAAATTATTAACTGTGGTGTTATTTAATTAGATTGTCATTTGAAAACTGAAGAGGGCCACTTAAACATCAGAAAAAAAAATCCTTGAAAAATTTGTTTCCAGAAACAAAATGATGAGCAATAATGTGTGTGTTGATTATGCATCCAGATGTACAGGAAAACAATGGAACTTTCAACAAATTTGCTTTATGTGGATTTTTAAAGGATTTTTATGTTTATTTAAGCAACATAGGCAAGAAATTATATACAAACAGGTCAACTTTGATGAGAAAACACATCATGGTCTGTAATTTCACAGTATTTAATTGAAATAATAACAAAAAGATCCAATAGAATATATGAAGCTCTAGAGAAAACACATTTTCCTTAAAAAATAACCCCTAATAACATAAATTAGAATATAAAGAAATAGTACTTAAAAAAGAAGACAGTATCTGTTTTAATTACTTACTAATTTGACCTGATTTGATCAGTTAGTTAAGTCCGCTGGCAAATTTGTAGATTGTTTTTGCAGTCACTAGCCGTTAAACTCATAATTTTCATGTTTGAAAAGGTTTTCAATGGTGAAAAACATCTGCATGTAAATAGTTTTGAGACAGAAGCGGAAACAACGGAAAATAATGTCACATATGCTGTTGTCTTAATTCTTGATTTTTAATATTGAGTTTTTTTGTCTGCCCCCTTCCTGATGTGTAAGTTTGATTTTCCACTGACTTTGTTAGCTGTGGCTTGGTTGGTAGAGAAGGTTGCAAGTTTGATTCTGTATCTGTCCACATATCAAAGCATCCTTGAGCAAGACACTGAACCCCAAATTGCTCCCATGGACTGAGCGACGTGCACAGCAGTGTGAATGAGAGAATGTATTTAACAGTGTAAAGCACTCTGGGGACTGCTCAGCTGTTGGAAAAGCACTATGGAAGTGAAATCTCCTCACCATTTTGGGCAGAAATTCAATGGATATTTTAGAAAGGCACCTCTGATAACCTGCAAAGTTCCCCTCATACACTCACTTCTCTCACCTTCGAGCCACTGCAGCCAAAGATATTATAAGAATATATTGAAGTTTTGACCAAATAGACACGCTAACGTTGCATCAGTGTAACACTGCAGGATATTAGAATCAGAAGTATAGTTGCCCATACAGAACAGCAAGATAATATGCTGCAACGATAACATCACAATAAAGTCACAGGAGAGGAGTGCCAGATGTAAAATATCTTGAACGTTTAAATATCTTAAGTTTCAGCTCACAAAAATAGCCCTATAGGGAGGATCTGATCATTTTACTTGTGTGTAAGAGTCTCATTGTCACATTGGCTGCATCCTGCATGGCCACCAGCAGAGGGAGACAGTGAGTCGTGAATGGCAGTCTGGGTCACTGATGGCCCAGTAAACCTGGATATGAACAAGCCTGTGTCAACTGAGGCTGGTGCTGCTTTTCCCAGTCAGACCAGTTAGTCGTTGCTTGTTCTACATCACACACTTGTTTTTGTCCATTGTTAGTAATTTATTAGTTCTTTATGGAAATTCATTTCATCCAACTTTGCTCATCATGAGCCTGTTTTACACTATTAGGCCTAAATGTTTGACTGTTGTCATTTGACTTCAATCCATCACTTACATTTCACTTTTATATATTTTTCAAATTGCAGCTAAATTATGTCTCTTTTTCCTTTCTTTCTTTCCTTTCTTTTTTTGCTGCCTCTGGTCATTTTCCATCTAATTTTTTTTCTATCTCACTCTGTACTTGACATGTGTCTCATACACTCAATAATTCCTTTATTAAAAGGTTACATACATTTAATTTTGTCCTTTAGTGCCCTCACTCAGCCAATTTAGGTACATATGTGATCATTTGTGTCACTTTTAGTCATTTTGTATCATTTACGCATCCCACAATTTGAATCATTTAGAGTTGTTCATCAGTATTTTAATATTGTAAAGTCATGCATTGTGTCTGAATCTGTGTCTCTTGGAGATCCCTATGTAGTCATTATTGCCATATGCTGTAGTTGTATTATGTCTTATATTGTCCATTTATGTATCTTTTTCGGTTTACAGTGTGGTCATCATTTGATACTGGCAACAAATACAGTTTAAGCCAGCTGCTTTTGCATATTTTGTTCCTCTTTAGTAATCTTAGATGTCTTAATGCTCATTTTGAGGCCATTCTGTCTCACTTTGTGGTTGTTCTGTATCATTTTACTATCTATGTATTTTTCTTTTGATTTTCATTGTTGTTTTACTATATATTATGTTATTTTGCTAGTTTTCTCAATAGTTGTCTTTTTTGTGTTTCCTTTCGGTTCCTAGATGTCGTGTTGTTCCACTGTGTGCTTGTCCTGTAAATTCAGCTCTTTTCGAGGTCATTTGTTCACTTAGTTTAGGTCACCTGGTTTCAGTCATTGAGCGAGGTGTAGCTTTGTCTCGCTGATGCCGTCGTCCGGGTGTCAGAGTGTATCTAAACATCATGCTGGTTTTATTTGTCACGTGAAACCTGTTTGATACACTACATGCTAAACATAGCACATGTTGTGTTGTACAAACACACAACACTGTTGTTTCGACATATAATCTTTCCCATAAATAGAATCCCATCTGTTGTGTGTGTGTGCGTGTGTGTGTGTCCAGCAGGATGTAAATCACACTGTATGAGGCTGATTGCCTCAGCAACATTTTCGCCAGCCTACAGGTAGAAAGTGCTCTCGCCTCCATTTCTCTCTCGTTCTGAAATGGGGGAAGTCAGCCCCTTGACTTCAGCGAATAAGCAACCAAGCGAGTGCATGTTCATTGTGTAAGAACATCTGTTCCTGCCAGGCCTCCCCGGTTACTTGGCGCGTCCCCTCGCGGCTGCACAGGCCACCGATCTCTCACCGCTGAAAACAAAAGACTGGACATCACGCTGACCTTGTGGGATTGTCCACACCCCTCTCCTCCACTCTCCTTTTCATTTTTTTCCCCCCTCTTTGTGCTTCGGTCTGTTCCCTTCCCTCCTCGCTGATTGTCAAGAGGAAAGTGATCAATCATTAAAATTGTCATGGGCTCGGGGAGCGGGATTGTCAGGGAGCCCACCTCTCCAGGAGATCCGCTGAACTCGCGTTGTAGAGAAAAAAAACACGCTGAAAAGGGAAAGAGGGTCTGAAAACCGCTGTTGTTGAGTCCCATCGCTGGCCTTGTCATTCATGCTAACAAGCCTCACCAACACACACGCTGGCATCAGTGATACCGGCCGCGCTCTTCCACCGAGCGGGCGAGACATGAGTCAGACTTGGAAATGTGGCTTGCTTGTTTGCAGCACTTTGCAGATGAGGTATCTCGTGAAGGAACTCCTGTGCAATTAAAGATTCATCCTTTGATTTCTTAGCAGTCGGTAATGACACCAGGCGGCTGAGAGGAACATCTGAACGGCGTTGCCGTCTGCGGATTCGCCACCACCTCACACAAAGCCTGATCACGCTCAAACAAAGGATGAAGACAGACGCCGTATTCTCAATATGCAGCGCGAGGCCCAGATGTAAATTCCTCGATGACGAGGAGGAGACAGTGAGAGGGAGGGAGGGAGGGAGGGAGGGGGGAGATGGGCGATGGGTCTGACGATGACCCCTGGAACGACCTTGCTCAGTAACATTTCACATCCTGCCAGCACTTCTTCTCCCAGGTGTGTCCGAGCTCCCCCCTCCCCGCGCTGTCAGAGAGCGCTGTCCGGATCCATGAAACCAATCATTCCGTGGCATCATGGAAACAGCCTCTGACAGCCGCGGTCGCCACGGGCGTCCTCCCCCGTGACCATCCTCGACGGGGGACCGGGGAAGGTAAGGCCACTGCTCAGCTGCACTCTCTGGACCGCTGCCTCTCTGCTTTAGCAAAGCAGCGCTCAGCATGCACAATAACGCAAATTTAAAGACTGTGAATCAGTATAAGCATTTCCTGCTATAATCTCACAGGGAGTCCTCAAAACGCTCGCATTTCGTCCTGTTGTGCTCAATAACTGGACGATTTAAGCTTATGCTGGTTGTGCAACTGTGTCAAATGGTGTCAAACATGCAGTGCTCAGGTGTAGAAATGCGATTTGCAAAATGAGCACATTGACATCAAGAGCACATGTACCATCGCTCCTAAAAGAGATGTAAAACCACCATTAAAAAAAGAAAAATATGTATAAAACAGGAAAAACCACTCACATGACGTATGGACATTTATTGTCCTTTGAGGAGGGTGGGGGGGCTTCTGCACCCCAGTGCTCAGATACCTTTTATTTAACGACATGTTCCTGTTCACACTCAATTAAGGTAAAGATTTATAAGTTCAGATGATGCTATCAGCACACAGGTTGTACTAAATAACACCAGCAGGAAGCAGAGAGTCAGCGTGTGGGTGTTAGCATCTGAATTGTGGCTATGGCGCATCCACAGATTGCGCAACGTGCGTAATGGTGCAGAAATCACTGGTTAATATGCAAACGTGCACAATGTGCAAATTTCTTCACACACAAAGCTGAAATAAAGATTTGTAATATCTGTCAGACCCAGGCCTCACCTTGTTTCTCATTGGGCTGTCTGTGTGCAGTGGATGTGCAGGAGATAAGGGGGTTGTGTCTGCATACCTACCATTTAGCCTCCTTTTTGGCGCTACAGGGAAGTGGGTGGGGGTGGGGGTGGGGGGAGCCTACACCAACAAAAGCATACAGCTCCTCAAAAAAAAAAAAAAAAAAGAGAGAGAGAAAGACAGAGATCTCAACTAGCCTAAAATAAAGCCCAACTCACGGTCAGCTGTGCTGGAAAGATGAAATAGCATTGCAGGAGTGTTTTGTAATCAATAATGCATGGCTGTCCATCTTCGGAAAAAGAGAAAGCCCCTCCGAACGCACCGGAGGCATCAGACACTTTTCATTTCATGCTGAAGGTCAGCGGAGCAGCACGGACGTCCCTGCAGTGCAAAACACGAGCAAGTAAAAAAACACACACGCGGGATGGTTGTGAAATGCGCTCCTGCCACAAGTGAGCACACGTTAGCATAAGCTGCAGCCGTGATTGATGAGAGCTTGTAATGTGGTAGAGTGTAACGTAATCTAATCGTTTCAAGACAACCTCGAGATGAGAAGATACTCGTGGGTACATTGCAGCTTGGAAGCAAGATGGTTAATATTTTTTGGTGTGTGCACCAAACAAGGACAACAAAACCTTCAGGCAAAACGGGCTAACCTATTAGCATTTGGAGTGAGATGGGAAAATAACGTCTACATTTGTTTCATTTGAATGATGGCAAAACAAGATTAAACAGTTCTGATTACTACTATTCCTATCCATGTCATTTGAATCTTTGTATTTCACCATAACCTGGTAGGAGGTGTGTCTGTAGCTAGAAGAAAATACAGTGGTTAAGAAGGAATTCTGAATGTCAGGTCCTCTATCTGTTCTGAATGTAATCAACCCAAATAGATCAAATCCAAATAGTGACACATTTCCTTAAGCACAGTTCTTTGTCATAAAAACAATGTCTCCACGCCTTTATTTGCACCACAGTAATGAAGGCAAGCAGAATTCACAGCTGTATCCACATAATGAAGGAACACCGACGCGGACCATCTCCAGCTCTCGTTTAAAGAGCAGACCGTTACAGTCTTATTTCATGTAAGATGAGCTGATGCACCCAACGCATGAGGAGATGCAGCAAGGCCAAAAACCACCTTTAAAGTTCAACGTGAACAGCTAGCTAACAAGCTACAGCAGCAAATAGTGTATGAACTGCAATATTTTGCAATTATATCAACCTACAGGCAAGGAAAGAAAAAATGGTTTTGTACAACGCGTTATTCACGTTATCCTTGGTTGCTGTTTGGAGAGTGATGTTTCGAAGGGATGATGAATTACATAACCTGCTCCTCTTAAGTGTTGTAAAATCATATCCGAATACCAACACATCCAACCATCACACATGCCATTTCATCAGTGGTTTAAGCTTCGCCTGGCACATTGACCCAATTAGGCATTTGCACCTTGTAAATCTGTTTCCCAACAACAGGATGCAGTAACAACACTAGTTTCAATATACAGTAAATGTAATCTATACAATATGATATACAATATCAGGCAAAGATGGGATGATATTTCAATAACTATATTTGTGTTATATGCTTTCAAGTAAATGAGGTTGATGTCTTTGTGCTTTGAGATTTTCTAAAGATCCAAAGCTCCATTTGCACATCTTCAAGTGAAACCAGAAAAACTTCCTTTGCCTTGTGAGGGTCTGTTTACACGACAGCGGTGCTCAGTGAAAATGACTCCCAAGGTAGAACCTTGTGAAAATGTTCTGATCAGTCTCCATGAAAGCACAGCAAAAACACAGCTTTTTGAAAATGCTGTTATCTAACACGTGCACAGTGTTCCGTCGCAAGTAGTTCTTCTGCACACGTGCAAGGTGGACAATAAGAACACACGTGTGTGTGATCAAAAACAACCAAGGCAGCCACTAGTTGAGCGACATGCTAGTTTTACCGACTACTCCTCCTTGTGGTGCAAGAATGTATTGCAGCACTGAATGAACTGGGGCAGTTTGAATAATTAGCTGACACTGGTGGATATACAAACAACACCACAAAATAGCCTTTGAGATCAAAATCAATAGTGTTTTGTCTCAGTGGGTTCTTTCTTTGATGTAAAATTGATTTATATTTGGTATGCGTTTAGGTATTTTATTGATTCTGTAAGTAGCAGTTATGGTCTTGCTATCTCTTGCCAGATTTTAAGAGGTTTTCTTTGTTAAATCAACATTCTTCTTTCTTTTTTTTTAAATAGCATCCATCCATTAGGTCCATTTCAATGTTAAATATTAATCTGTCTCCATTATTTCTGACTTTATGACATTCTGCTCATCACCTGCTCCGGAGCTATCATCCATATCGATTCCCCCCCCCCCGTCTGTGCATCCTCACATCTGGATGTTAAATTATTCTGACCGCATGTGAAGCCTCCCCACGACGAGCGCAGCACACCGCCAGGATCCCGAACTGCCCGACATTCGCAGAGCACGAAGAGTTTGTCGTCGTATTTGTCGACACCTTCATTGCACTACGCAAGCCAGAATGTTGATCCAACGCTTATGCACGGAGGACAGCAAAGAAGGATAATCAGCTTCCCAGCACATGAAGCCATGGCCCCGTGGCAGCTCAGATCAATTAGACACCATTAAAGGCCGGTCTCAGAACAGCCACGGAGACTGCCTAATGTCTTCTTTTCCCCTCCGCATGGTGCTAACCAAATCCATCTCCCCCCCCGCCCCCCCTCCTCACCCAAACCTAATTACAGGTAGAGATGCATGGTGCGAGATGAAAAGGCGGGAGACGCTTTGATGGATGGCGTGCTCTCGCAAAAACAGAGCAAACAGGTAATTAACATGACAATAGGGGATGAGGCGGGGTCTCGCACAGAAAAGACACAAGAGCGGGTGGGTTTAGCGGGAGCAGGAGTGTCGCGTCCGTGGGGACAAAACACCAAAGTGCACAAACAGGGGGAGCCGAGGATGTGGACTGGAAACTTTGATGTGTGTTATGAAATGCTCCGGCGCTGTGGCGAAGTGGAATAGGTAAGAACGCTGCACTGCAGGGAGTGACCAGACGCTTAATGGAGGTGTCGAAACCTTGTGGAGGGATAAATAATTTATCCTTTGACAAAGTATACCTCATTAATTTTTCATCACAGCATATTTACGGGCGAATCGCGGAGACGTGACGGCCGTGTCGGTTTAAATAGTCACGCGTACAAAACATGAGTCCCTCTTCAAAACTGAGATCAGACTCACGTTTCACTCTGGTTTTAAAAGTAAAAACACTCATGTTGGCTGTTTAAGGCAAAGATAACATTACACACACACACACTGTCGGTGGATGGCCCATGAGGATAAAACACACACCTCATAAGCAGAGGATGATGTGCAGGGGGAGTTGCATATGGCAGGAAGCAGCACTTGGATATGATTCCTCTACGGGCATTGTGTTACACTTTTGTCAGGGTTTCTATGTGAGGATGGCAACAATTGCTTGGCAGCAACGTTTGCGAGGTAACCCATACCTGTTATTTTTTCATTTGCCCTCAGATCCCCCCCTAGCTGGGGCGTCGCGCTCATTTCAGTCCAGTTTGATCTCACTTAAAAGCTCACGTTCTATCCTATAAATGCTGACCAGTCTAAATTTTTTCGTCCTTTTCAGCACAAGGAGGTACGCGTGCATCCTGTAAACACTGAGACTTAATGTACTTATTACAAAATCTATTATGAACATCCTGAAGTTTCTTCCTCTTTGTGATTAATGCAGAAACACAGCAGTCATTTCTGAGAAGGCAGGCTCTCTGCAGCCTTTGGCGTGCGTGTTTTCCCATTTTTACCCTCATGGTATGCATTAATCAATGCAAATCTTTCCTCACTTGCAATAAGAAAACTAGTTTTCACTTCAGGATGAGATGATTGTTGGCACCCGCTGTTCAGTGTTGGGGCAAAACGCTGTATTATCACAGAAAACCCTTAGTCTGCATGACAGGAAGTGTTATTGATTTCAATCAACAAATGAAGTTAATGTCTTATCTATTTTTACACATTTCTCAGTTACTGCTGCGTTAAATCTACTTTCACAGTGTCAGTATATGGATAAGGGATCAAACAACAATAACAGATGCACAGCAGCCACACCACTATTAATATATCAAATGGTTTTGTATGTTAGATATATTTAAAAAAAAAAAAAGAAAAAATCTTTCATCAAGCACTAGAAACCATGGCAGCGTTACAGACGGTTCCTCAGATTTTAATAATAAAGCCGGACCATCTGCCAGAGGAGAAAAGATCTCCAACAACAGAGAAAAGGTTTGAATCCAGTAACAATAAACCCAACAGCAGAGTTGATCCGCTACCTGTGGCCACATCCTTAAAGGGAGTCTTGAGCTTTTCTAAAGTCAGCTAGGCCGAAGTTATTCTGCGTGGCGAAGGATCTGGCACGACAGTCTCATCTCGTGTCTGTAATAACGTCTCGTCGGTCGGCGGCGAGTCGGACGTCCAGTGGCCGCTGACAGCTGGCATTGTTCTGGAAGTGCATAGTTAGTTATTTTTAATTGGCCGTCACGCTATGATTGTATTTGCCAGACTTTGTCTGGAAAATGAACAAAACTTTTAATGTTGAGAAAAAGCAATATCGGTGCAGTTACTGTCTTTCCACAAAGGATGTGTTCACAATAACGTGACATAATCACATCAGTGAAACTGTAAGGGCACAATGTTATTAGCTTGCTAACACTGAAGCTGCATTGTGCTCTGACTGCTGGTGTATTTTGGTGTAATTCCTCTGACGCGGCGCACCAGCTCCCAACTCCAGCCGCAGATCGACTCCTTCTGGAGGGTCACTGCATGAACCTCTGGGTTCAGGAGAGGATTCCTGGGCAAGGCAAAGAGAATAATTTGGGTCTATTTTGCAGATTGGTTCACTTTGCAGTTACATTTTTAACCCAAACATTGTCAACAGATGGCGTGTCGTGTGTTTTGCAGCATAGCTTTCATACCTGAGACAACAGGCCTTTGTGCTGCACTAAATGCATGGAGGATTATTGTATTTTGTGAGCTGAGAACTTTCCAACAGCTTGAGAAATGTTTAAAGCAGTATGAACAGAGAAAAAAGTTCTGGGTTTTCTAGTTCAGCGATGAAGTGGGTGATCATACTCATTTGCACTACTTATTTTAATAATCTGACAACATTTAACACACTAACTCTGATGTGAACTCTGGGAAGATACATGCTGTATGATCAGATGTTGATGCGATCTCTCGGTTAAATTCAGGACATGGACGAACAGCCACAAATGTATTTATCCTTCTTCCTGTTCCAGCTAACAAGGGGTTGAATGGGACGTTAGCCAGCTTGGTCAGCTGAAGTCAGTGGCGCGTGTGATCTGCCCTGCATGCTCAGGATGCTAAATGTGCATTGTGTGAACTTATCTGGCAACGGCTCGAGGTTCATTTATAACCCAACGCAGCATCAGTATCGGATTATCGGACAATAAAAGAGTAGATGATGCGATTATAGAAATATGTGGTTTAAAAGTCATCTTTGATTAAATGCAGTCTCGTGATGCAGTTTTCACAAACTGAGACATTTGTTCAAATACAAAAAAGGAAAACGCCATTCATGCATATTTGTGCAGCTTCTGACTGAAGCCGCAGACAAGAGACTAAATGTCAGAATGAGAATGAAATGAATGGTCTCCATGTTCTTGCTGCTAATCGCTGAATTCTGAACAGACTCAAGAGGGCGAGCAGAGGAGAATCGGACAACTGTGGCAGCAGAGGCTCTTTTTTATCATTATTTGTGAGCGCTGGCGCTGACATTCCCAGCATCTGGTGAATAAATGTTTTTCTGTTTCATGGATGACTCAACATGATTCACTTATTGGTTGTCTTTGTGTGGAGTTTGCACGATCTCCCTGCGCGTGCAGTGGTTTTCTTCATTTGTGAATGTGAGCGTTTCCTCTGTGTTTGAACTTCACATTGCTTTGAAAGCATCCACTTCTCCGTGTAGCTGTTAATACTTTAAAAGACGGAAACACGATGTGGTTGTAATCCAAAATGAAGTTCTCCAAAGGCTGAAAACCCCGTGAGTGACTGCAGTCACTCGATTGATCCTCGGAAAAGGAACTGTCAGTGATGCTTGTAAAACATGCATCGTATCAAAAGAAATGGGTTGTATGTGGTGCCTCATCTAAAGTGTGTTTAAAACCCCTGCTTTATTTCAATCAACAACAAAAAAACACACTCAAAAACAAATAAAGAATCTGATAAATTCCCAACATGCTCAAAGAGGAGGAAGCATTAACGCATTGAGTCTGACTCCTTTCCAAATCTGTCTGCTTCCTGTAATTCAGCTTTCCTTCTTTCTCCTTTCTGTAACACATTCCCAAACTTAAATAATAACGGGACAGAACAATATGCAAGGAAATAAACAGTCTGGTGTGTTGGACACATAAAAACCAGTCGTGTGTGAGGTGTTATAACCCATTCCATTGACCCTTTACTGACCCACTGGGGGTGAGAATCTTCCATTTCTCCCATCTTAATGGGATAACAGTACGTCTCATTCATTCAAAATTAGTGTTGTTGCAATAAAACTTGCATTCAGACCCGAACCCAGAGGAAAGTGCAGTAAGCCTCCTGCTTGATGGCCCATCACATGACTGAAATACACAGTAAATCCCAGTCTGTGGCAGAAATGCTCCTCTGGGATTAGTGTTGTGGGACAAGACTCCTTTTGTTTTGGATTTGGGGTGTAACATTCTCTCCCCTCTCAAATCATTTCACAACCACAAAAAACTTCTTTTCTGCTCAGGAGAAACACTCCTCCAGTAATCGCACAGCGCCGCTTCTCCATATCTCATTATTCCCTCCCAAGCAAAACAAAAAAAAAAGATAAGACTCATGCACGGAGCAAAGGCGCCCTTTCATTACTGTAAATATTACTGCTGCATGTTCACGCCGGTGCCAATTAAGCCACAATGACCGTGCGTGTAGCGGCCAAGCCGTACGGCCGGCTCGCACAATGCGGTTGTGTACCGGAGGAGTGGGTGTGAATGAGGCGCTGGCGAGCCGCTTTCAAGGGGGGGGGGGGGGGACGCTCAGAAACTTCCAATGCACATTTGTCATGCTTTTTAAGTGATTTACCAATGAGAGGCATGCGGGGCTTTGTGAGGGGAGTTTTTCAGAGAGCAGCTTTGTGTGTCTCCGGCTGCCCGCAGCATATAGATGGAGCGGGGAGGACGGGCGCCCGTGCGTCATCAGTGGTCATTAAAACCAAAAGACACACACCAGAGCCACTTGCTGCGTGGTGATGAAGGGGAAGAGGAGAAAACAGGATGATGTTGTGGATGACAAATGTTTTCCTTTATTTATTATTCATCGGGAGGGTTGAGCAGGCAGGAAATCCACAGTGGGAGCAGGAAAACTTCCAAAAACTGTATTTTTAAAAAAAAACAAAAACAAACTTTCTGAACGTGTGTAACTTTAAGAAAAACGCTTTTTTAAACATCCATTTATGTCCACTTCACTGCAACTCCCCTGACACCACACCCACTCATTTCCATGCGCACGCACAGTCATTTTGTCTCACACACACACTCACACACACTCACACACACACACTGCAGTAATACTACACTCGCTCTCATGCAGTGACAACACCATTCCCACTTTTCTTCCCCTTCCTCTCATCCTGCTCACTCCTGTCTGGTTTCTCGCAGCTGAGCGTGCAGAGGCGGCTTGTTTGAGCCAGGCAGCTCTTGAACAAAGATGAGAGAAAAGACAGAGGAAGAGGGAGGAGGGACAATCTGAAAGCCACCCATCCCCCCTCTGCTTTAAAAAAAAAAAAAAAAGAAAATGCATGCCTTGCCATGATTTCCTCTCTCACCTTCTGATACGAGGCCGGCGTGGTTTTAAACTTACCGACTTTTAAAAACATGGCTTGATTATGAGTGAAGAGTCTGATCTCAAAAAGCAACAGGTTGAAGAGTAGATGAGCAGAATCTGAAGCTCATAGAGTTTAAATAGGTATGTAATAATCGTGATATTCTTGAGGTTTCGGGAACAAGCGACGGCGATAAACTGCCTCCTTCTTCCTCTTCTTCTTCTTCTGGTTCCGCACTTCAGTAAAAACTAGATAGTCTAATTACAAAGTCAGCGTGAGCACTCGGGGGCAAAGCAAACAACAGCTGTCTGTGGCGTAAGGAGGAAAGTCAAACACACGAACGCAGACACACACACACACACACACACACACACACACACACACACACACACAAGTGCTGGATATAATTAGCGAGATCAAGATAAGTGGAGGGCAATGTGAGACGACTCCTGTGTGTGTCTTCTGAGCGACAAAACAACAATTTGTAAAGTTTTCCCAACTTGCAGGCTTACATGCAGCTTCTGTGCAGTTGTTTGTCATAAACAGACAAGGTGAAAACGCCGTCCACAGAACAACAAACAAGTCTTTTAATGATGATCCACGTACAGGGTCTGGGATGCTTCAAGACTTTCTTAGGAAAATCCAATTTAAGTTTTTTTGAAAACTGTTTACTCATAAAGACACAGGGCATTAATATTAAAAGATAAGTGAAAATAATCCCTAAAACGGGTCAAAAACTACATTTACTTTGCAGTTTATAGCTTAAAAAAAATAGAATCAATTTCTGTAAAATGTTGATTGATCTTATTTCCACCTCCTATGCGTGACAAAGTGCGACTACTGGCAAAAAATGACCAGATGAACAACGTCAAGTGCAAGAATGATCTTTTCAATATGACAATTTAAACTCTAAATATTAAGTAATGAATAGTTTGTTTGGCTTAAAGCATATCAGAGGTTCTGAACAAATTGTATCCATTTTTCTTAGTCAAAAAAATGTGGGAAGATCTGCTATTATGAATTGTTTTCAGTTCACTGACACTGTTGCATAAATCGATGGTCTGAAAGACGCCGGTATCTCATGTCTTTGTATGCTCAAGTTTTCTCCCAGAGTTTCGCTTGTTTAAGGTTAACTGAGAACTCCTAGGCCTCGTTTCCACAACGGAGAATCTTCCTTGAGAAAATGTAAAACTTTTCTTGCCTTTTGGCTGTCTGATTACATGAGAACGGTGTTCAGAGAAGACTGCTCCCAAGGTGGAACTTTTTGAAAATGCTCCTTGGAAACGGGGCAAAATGCAAGTTTTTCATGAGGCTTAAATATCTCTCTGTCATGTGAGGGTTGCCAGTCCGCTTTGCTGTTTGATAGTAGAGTCCAACGGCACTGAAAAACAAACAGATACAGTTACATTCGAAGGTCAGAGCGATTATGTGAAGTCGGTGAAGAACAGTGGAAGAGAATGTTAATGTCAGAGGTAAAGCAGACATTAATAAATATCAGGAAACTGCGGGTCTCATCTGACAACTGTACTTTCAGTTTAATTCTGTGATTTGGAGCTGTTGTATGTTTCTCCCCAAATCTCAGCTGTGATTTGAAATCATAAAGATTCCGATATAAAAACACCTGGAATCCAATAATGACTCCATTTGGCTCTACCAGCTCCCACCTATCAGACAGATATGAATAAACAGAGCCTGTTCAGTGAGATGAGGCCGTTATAAAGCAGATGTAGATGTATCGAGGGAAGCAGCTTAAGGGGGATATACTGGAGGAAAGCATAAATGCTTTAAAATTACAGCATTGGACTCATACTTTGTTTACCATATGCATGGAGGGAGGGGGGTCGGAGGGCTTAACTGAAACATTCCTCATGGGAGCGCCTCTCTCACTGGGAATTGTTTTTAACTGCACACACTCCTGTATTTCAGCTCGTATTTATTAATACCTCAACAATGGCTCCACACATTCCTGAAAGGAAGTTTCAGGAAAGTAATTGGGTGGGCTCCGGACCCCCTCTGTGATCTGCAGGTTAGTTTTTAACCCCTGAGGGCAGTGAAGGTGCAAGTCAAGCGAACAGGTTTCCAGCGAACAACAGGTGCTTAACTCCTGGAGTCGGAGAGGAGCTGATTACCGACCTCGCCTGCTGCAGCCTTCCAGCCCGGCGATAGCCTGCACCCGCCTGCATCCTCCCACACACGGCTCCGCAGAGGGCCTCCTGCGAAACACGTTAAATGACTGAATTCCCCCCCTTTTTTTTTTTTTAGCAAAATGCCACTTTCAGTGTTTGAAGAAATGCAACTGATGTATTTATCATGTTTAGTAAGTAGTTATAATTAAACCACCAGTGAAGGAAGGTTCCTAAAAATCCAGTCTGCAGTTATTGTAGCATCAGTTTTGAAAAACTAAAGTTGTCTTTTCATCTGAAGGCAGTGCAGAATCAGATCTTGTCACCTGATCTTCCATTATTTTTACGTACAGAGTGTTACATGTGCATCGCAGCGATCAGAATGAGTGTAATAACCCTGGTGTGACATTATTGGGAGAAAAATAAAATTGCCAGTGCTGATCATAAAGTGCGTGTGGGGGTGGGCATGAGTGAGTGAGAGTGGTTAAGGGGAGGGTTAGATGAGTGGGTGTGTAAGCAACTTTTAGATATAGTGCTATTTCAGACTTTGGAAGTGTCTGCTGAGCAGGTAATACGGGGCAGGAACTCCGCAGCGCTGCGGCTGGAATCGTCCTTCCTGCCATGCCAGCAGGTCGGAGCAGAAAGCGGAGAAGTAATGACAGATGGAGTGCTTTAAGTTTGATAAGGTCTTAGTGATTGCTACAAAGCTTTTTCTTTCTACTCTTTTGTTTAATGCAGCCATTTAAACTTGACACATGATCACATTACAGCTAACAGCTGATTTGATATTAACAATTGATTTTACCTACAGTGTCTCAGAGATATCGATTAAATATGTAATTTAAATACACTATGTGGATCCATGGTTGTATTTAGCAATAGGAATTATTCAGTGTGTTAGAAGCAGGAAAATGTTTAAATGTAATGAGTTGAGCAAGTTTGAAGAAACCTTTGGCTCTTTCATCCGTGTCGATGTTACTTTGCCAGAGAGACGCCACTGCAGACTGGTAAATGGTACATGTCCGAAGGAGAAGGAAGGGGATGCTCTGAACCTGCTGCAGGGTCACTAATGGGCAAGACTTACTATGTCCATGGAGTCTGATGCAACAGAATAAAGAAAGAGTTCAGGTGCGGGACCAGGTCAACAGATGAGAGAATGAAGCACCAGCAGCAGTCAGTTCTAGTTGGAAACAGGAAAGACAGAGGTGTTTAATTTGAGCGACTCTAATGGGATGTGAGTACGTTTTGGGATTATGGCCTTGTTGGGCGCTGGGCAGTGATCAGAGTTCACCAAAACCAGAAGTGATCTGTGAAAGCTCGACCAGAGGCAGGGCTGCGGTTCCTGAAGCCTGATGTGTCCCGCTGCGTCTGCAGAGCACAGTCTCTTCAGAGAGCTTCCTGGAAGCTCTGCATCGAGTTTGTTTGTGTATTCAACTGTTGGTGTGTTCCGTCCACTCTTGAATTTACCGGCGCTTCTTCAATAAAATGTAACATTTACTACACGATCGTCTGGAGCTCCTCGGAAGGCCCACTAAGTCGTAGAGAGGACCAGTGTAATCAGAAACTGTTGGAAGTACAAATCGGGCGACGCAGAGGCTCCGTGGTTCACAAAGTCTTTGCATATCCTTTGCATGTGGAGTTTAAATTAGATTTAAGATTCACATGTGGGCAGAAGTCTGACCTGTATAGTCTGATTCTTCAAAGGACCCCCCCCCCCCCCCAGAGAAATAATGAAATAATGCTGTCTGCAATTAAAAAAAACATACATTACAGGAGAGTATAATGCTGCGAAACAACTAAAAGGAAGAGGAAATCTCGTCTACCGGATCACCTTTCTTCCACATGGACAGCAACATGCATCACCTGGGGGGAGAGAGCAGCAGGATAGGCTGCAGAAACAAAGCAACAGCAAAATGTTCCGCCGTGAAGCCTGGATCGCAGCCATACATGTGTATACTTCCTGAAATACACACACTTCCTTAAAGGAGCGGACAGTCTACCCAGTGACACCGCAAAATGCATCGAGGAACGCACTGAAAACACGACAAGGAGTCCATCTCAAATTGGCCTTCTGCGGACCGCGACTCTCCTTCTCCTACCTGTAATTAGATTTGTGCATGTATAATATCATCTATGTAATATTCTTGGTGCATGCTTGCTGAGTGAAATAGATGCTCCCTGTCTTTCACAATGACAGTCGTATGTTCATAACCGAAGCAGACGTCTGTCAAGTCAGGCCTGTAATGTTGCGTTAGATATCGCTGAGATCTACAGTGGCACTGGGTGTGATGAGGGTTAAAGAGCAAAGGAAACAAAGTGCAGAAAACCACAGAGTCTATGAAAAGGGAGCCTGTCGGTCTGCGCCGAGGGGAAGGTGAAGACCGAACTATTAAAGTTGAGTCTAGACGCGCACAAATTTCAGTTCACACACACACACGAGACACACATTTGTGTCTGCACAAAATAAAAACGCTGTATGCAAATCATTAGACAATTTTTCTAACATTGCATGAAACGGGTTAATATTGAGTCTTCAGCCCGGGGTCTGAACCCACTGCTCCACGGCCACGTTCAGCTCTTTAGCCCCTCTGTCACGGCTCACTGTAGCGTTCACAAAACTGCTTGTAAATGTAATTTTATTTTTTTATTTTTTTGTGCTTACTTTCAATTTTATTGCACAGCAGACAATCCTTCACAGGGACTCTTATCGTGCAGTTTGGAGGTGACGAGTGTGACACTTAAATCAAAGAGGGCTTCAACGGTTTTTCAGCTGAAATGTGCATCCCGTCCCATCAGCCCACCTGCCTTTCACCAGCCGCACGCCTCGGTGAGGGATCCATGCAGGAAAACAAATCCGGCACAATCTCAAAACGCGTGTCTGAAGAAGACCGTATCCAAGTGCTAAACTATTTCATGCTGGAGCCGATCCCAGCTAACTAAGAGATGAAGCGAGGTTACAGCCTGGACAGGTCACCCACCCGTCCATCGCAGGACGAACACAGAGGGACGGACTGTCAACGAACCTCGCCTGCATGTTTGAGTACTCTGAGAAATCTTGTGCTCACATGGGGAGAACATGCACACTCCTCACAGAAGGGCTAACCGCTGCACCAACATGCGGCCTACATTTTTTTCGGTTGTGTGTTATCTTCATTTTTAAAGGTTAAATTTGTTTTGAAGCTCCAGATGAGCTTTATTGATGGAAAATGTACAAAAAAAAGCATGTTTTTGTTCTGAAAGTACCCGTCTCCTAGCTTAAACTCACTATTGTTTCAATAAATCATAAAACATCTTTACCTGAAATGTTTATTTAAGGATGTAAATACAACGATTGAGCTGCAAATGAGGACTGTAGAGTGTTGTCTTAAACAGGTCCATGGATTCTATTAAAGTAATGAAACAGCACCAACAGCAACAACAACAACAACAACCTACAGTGCAGGACGGTATATTGACTTATATCGTGGATTATAGTTCCTCTTTGCATTTTGGGAACTGAACAATGTGTAGAATTTACATTCAACTGCAGTTTAATTGTATCTGCTATTAAAATCACCTCGTAGCATCAAAGAAATTCTTTTTTTTTTTCTAGTCTGTCCACCAACTATTTTTGTTAATCTCCACAGACTATTCCTGTTTGATCTGTATGTTTTCAGTCTTCTTGATTAAGGAGTTTCAGCTCTCATGATACCAATAAAATTGCTCATTGCTGCCATGATGGTGATAATCCTGTTTGGAGGTGTAGAAATCCATTTATAGAACCAACTCAGAGCTATAACGGAACCAGGAGGAGGAAGCTGAGGTACCTTGAAAAGCCTGAACACAGAAAAGTCCCGTCCAACTCAAATGTATAGATTCTTCCTGCAGCGTCCTCCGTGGCTCCAGTCTGATAAAAGCACTAAACTCAAAAGTATAAATTTTGCAAGCGAAGCCCATCCACCAGAAACTAGGTCGACTGAAACCACAGGTCTTATTAAAAACACACCGTTTTGGTGAAACAGCTCATCTCTGAGGTCTTACAGTGTAATTTGTGTGTGAGCCCACTTGAACTTTTATATTACAGGATCAAATGAAAGCCGGCGAGTCCAAAAAAAACAAAACAAAACAAAAAAAAATTATCCTGCAACTCACAGAGAATGAGAGAGATGCAGATTTCTGTGTCTGCTTTGCGAACGCACCTATTTTTAAGCACGACGCTGACATTGTTTTTGGCGTTTTATTGTACAGCAGCTGCCAGATCAAACGGTTTGTATCTGAGAGGCTCAGAATGAACTCAATACAGACTGAAACAAAGTAGTAAATGAAGAAATGTGGCGCATGCAGGCTTTTAAATAGCTATGCTAGAGTAGTCACATATACCTCGTTCGTTGTGGTTGGTGATTTAGAATAGCAACAAATAGTTACAGTCCTTTTTGTGTGCTAAAACTCAACTAACAAACAGCATTCTTTGAAAAAAAAAAAAAAAAGCATTTTGTGTCACTGAAACCTTGGAGTGAATCGACCTGACGTGTTTTGCAGCCTTGTTAGAGGCTCTCATGGACACATTTCAACAGTAGTGCATTTACCGCGGCCTGGAGAGCTTCCCAATTGGAATAATAGAGCCTCATGCCAGACAATAATGTGAGTTAAGTCCTTTAGGGCAAGGAGCTGCAGAGATAGCCAAACAAAAGATAATCAATATCATATGGTGTGTCGCCCGGAGTCTAGACTCCAGCCTCTCGCTGGGCATGCTCATCACATGCCTCTGAGCGCTCGTCTACCGCCACATCCAATGTCAGACACAATGTCAAACAGGCAGCGCGCCCAGGCCGGCGTGTTAATTACTGCGTCATGGTGGTGACGCGGCGGCGAGGAGCGCGAGGTGTTCCTCAAAACGCAGTCATCCAAACTTATTCATGAGCTTCCGGTGTGGAGACGTTTATACATGTTGATATTCTAAAGGGAGGATGTTTTGTTTTCGTTTTCTGTTTTTTTTTTTTTTTTCCTCTGAGGGAAGCAGTGATATGAGAAGTGAGTGAAGGATGTTGTGTATATTAAAGCTGTCACAGGACACCACGATGCACAGAGCGAGGGTTAGACGTGCTGGCGTAGCGCACACTAGCTTCAGTCACCTTTTCCCGCTCCCCCCTTTATTGAACACACACACGTGCACGTGCACATGCTACCAACACCACTGCTTTCTTCTGTGCTTCTTTGGAAGCGTTTCTGTGCCCGGACGGGCTTGAGGAGCCGCCGTCACCAGTGAAACAAGCCATGCGTGCACGCTCGACGGCCACTTCCTGTTTTGCCCTGTTGTAAGGCATCAGACGCCAGGATCCCTCGCGTGCCGCCTCGCAAACGGGGTGACATAAGATTTCATGATGAAATCTCCCCGCTGACTGTTTTTGGTGTGACTGTTTGCTCTGGTGGCTCACCGTTTTCCCAGCATGCATGGCTGCCTCTGAATGAGTCGAAGAGTACATGTGTACTGTACGTGCGGCGGGGTGGGGGGGGGGGGGGGGGGGGGGGGGTGGGGGGGTGGGGGGGGCAGCCTGACTGTAGGGAATACGCAGCTACCTTCCATCAGCATGTATGCACTTCTTTGCTCATTGGTTCGGGCTCGTGCACTTTAATCAGTGTGTGTGTGTGTGTGTGTGTGTGGTCGTGGCTGCACTTGATTCTGCAGCTGTGCCGGTTCAGGGCGAGTGTGTGCGTGCACGTGTGTGTTTTTAGAGTGATAATTCTGCTGAGAGGCAAGCAGACAGTAGGGGAGGGTGAAGGAGGAGGAGGAGGAGGAGGAGGAAGAGGAAGACAATGTCAGCGCTGCAGTATGATCCTGTATCCATCAGGCTGCCTCCTGCAGTCACCGCTGCTTAAAATGCACTGCCACTGCACGCACACTCACACACACACACACACACACACACACACACACACACACACACACACACACACACACACACACACACACACACACACACAGGAAATGGCCTCAATCACTGTAGCACACAGTCCACTGTTTCTCATTCCAGATGGGATTATGATGTTATTATTGCACGATTACACCACATAACTGTATTAGCCACAAAACACAACCTGGGACTTCTCAATCAGTCACCTTCCCTTTATACTGAGAGGGGTTTTCATCAACCCCTCCCTGCCTGACACACACACACACACACACACACACACACACACACACACACACACACACTGAACCAACAACAACAGGAGTCAGCCATCTACCTTCATCTCTATCCACTCCTCTGGCTGCTACTGGGAAATTAGCCATTACGAGCTTGGTTTAACAAGGTTGGGCCAATTTTATTCTCCTAAATTTACGCCTGATGCAGTGGTGCAACCATATGCATGTTTCTCTTTCCTCTCACTCTCTCTCTCTCTCTTTTTTTTTTCTTTCGCAGGTGGATGTTGTGGCCCCGGCTGAGAACAACAACAGCTAAAATAGCAGTGAATGATCACTCATGTGGGTGGATCCACCCCTCACTTCCCCTCCCCACCCCTGTGGAATTTGATAAGTTGGAAAGGAAAGGTGGCTGAGGAGGAATTGAGGGAGAGCGGAGGGGTAAAATGAGAGAGATGTGATTTTTTTTCTTTTTTTTTTTTTTTTTTAAAGAAAGAGAGAAACAAGGAGGGGAGGAGTGTAACCAGGAAATAGATGAGATCCAAAAGCTGTTTGAGATCGAGTCAACAAGATAGAGAAAAAGAGAACGAGAGACTGAGGGAGGAGGGAGCAGCACTTCCTCTTGAACAGCCTCTGCCATGAAGAAGTATGAGAGCTCGGTATTTCCAACCCTTTGAAACCGAGCCCATTTTTTAAGGCTTGAAAATTATACACCTGAAAGAAAAGACTATATCTCTGCAACCACACGGCCTATTTGAATAATGTTGGTGTCAAAATACAGCAGACACTTGTGAGATTTGTCTGAAATGAATAGATTTGGTAAAGCTCAATTTCGGAGCACAGAGAAATGTCCGATATCCTCTTGTGGCTGTTTGTTTGATGTATATCACAATGTTTCCATATGATGAGCCAGTTTTATGCTGTTTGTAGGTTTCTTTGTCATTTCTAAAGGTCCAAAACCGTAATACATGACTACGCATTCTGGTATTTAATATAATTTAATGGTGGGGGGAAGGAGGGGGTCATCAAACTCCAATGCTATTTGTCTAATTCAGAGGAGGGGAGTCAGGGGGAGAAATGCGATATATCCCATGAATATTTCACATTGTATGGAGAGAGCAGGGCTTCCTCCTGCTGCTCGCAGATACAGTATGTGCTCATGGGCTGGTTGGGTAACAAAGCCCCCCCCACACCCCCCTCCACCCCCTCCCCCTCCTCCTCCTCCTCCTCCTCCCCCTCCATCACCACCAGCCCCTCAGCCCGGCGCTCCCTGAGGTATCTCCTTGAGGGTTCTCCTTGCTCTCCTTTGCCAGCTGACAATTAGCATGCGGTCGCTAATGCACTGCCAGCTAATTGAGCACAAGGGGGCCGAAGGTGTCAGTCACCAGAGGAGGCCGGCGATGGAGCCGAACGCAGCAGCATCATTCTTTTTTTTTGTATTTTTTTGAGAAAAGCAGAGGGATGAACTTCAGCCAGGAGGAGAGTAGAAGTGAAATCAGTCAGACAGCGGAAGGCAAGCTCAAAAAAAAAAAAAAAGAAAATCTAATATCTGTGCCATGTCAACAAGATCATCTTGAACATACTGTGTAAGTGCTAATCATCCATGTGTTTCTTTTTTATGCTGCAAACTGAAGTCAGGTGGCACCACCACTCCCCGACAACACATATACAGTAATGTAAATGGGTGCTGGCCGGAACGCTGCACATCACTGTGTTGATACCAGCGGTAGCTATTATAAGAGCTGCCCCGAGGTGTGTGTATGTGTCTGCCACGCATGCACAAGCAGCTACGCATGCATGCGGCGCTCTGCAAATGCATGCGTGCATTGTTTCACTGCATGCGTATAAGAAGAAGAGAAAAAAAAGAGCCCCTCTTTTAGAAGGAGAGAGTTCAATTAGGTGTGTTTTATACTGCTGAGTAGGTGCAAGACTGAAGGGCGCAGAGAGAGAAAACAGAGAGGGAGACGGGAAAGAGAGGACACCTTGGTGTGTGTTTGGCCTGACATTCACTCCCTCAAACTGGGAAAACGGGAATGGAGTGAAAGAGAGGCTGTTTTAAAGACGGCTCTCTTATAACAGGAAGTATCTGAATAGTGACTCACACACTACAGGGAGAGAGTGTAGGGAGGCTCTGTGCAGCGTGGAGCTGTGGAACACACCAGCGCATGTGTGTCTTTCCTAGATCCATGGCTGTGTTTGTGTGTGTGTGTGTGTGTGTGTGTGTGGACATTTTTGCTATTTCATGCATGTAATAATGCACATCAGTCGTCATGGTGAGTGTGTGGGAATAGATTACATTTCCAAAGTATGGAGCAGCAGTTTTAGTGTGTGTGTGTGTGTGTGTGTGTGTGTGTGTGTGTGTCTGAGGGAAGTTCACTTGCATGCTTGTGGACTGATGTGGGCGTTCATGTGTGTTTTATGTGCGCAAGTTGATCAGATTTCAAGTGTGTCAGTGCGTGCGTGCGTGCATGTGCTGGGAGGGGGGGGCGGGGGGGGGGGGGGGGGGCTTCTGCTGTATTTTCAAGTGTGTATTTGCAGGAAAGGCAGATCGTATTCCTCTAAGAATATAATGGCCGGATCTGACTGACACATGCATGTTGGATATTACTGTTTAATTGCAAGGCGGCAGCAACACATCTAATACACATGGTTCACTGTGTGTGTGTGTGTGTGTGTGTGTGTGTGTGTGCATATGTCAAGATGTGTGTGGCCGGGGTCAGGGAGCCCCCGTGGAGCTTCTGGAGGGGGTCTCGGAGAGAAATGCTCAGGCCCGGTTGCTGATAAGATGTCTGTGTGTCTTAAAGTCAGTGGCACATCAGCAGTCAGCAACATGGCTCCCTCTCACTGCACACGTGCTGAGCAAACAAGCCTGACCTCCACGCAACACCCACAACAACGCAGCAGAGTGACAGTTATTACACATGACTTCAGCTCGCAGGGAGCCCGAGTACATTTTATCAGCAGTGCGAGTAGATCTGTGGGGCATCGCGGTCTTTTCAAAGTGTTTCACTCAGTTTGGTGTTGGGGGCGATCTGGACCGTGTAGTCTGAAGTCAAAAGACAGTGGTCACTAAACACTGAACTAATACCAGCTTCTGGGGAGGTTTTTATACTAAGATCAGCAAATAACTGGAGTTTCTGGTGTGAATCAGCAGCTAAATGTGTCTTTTTTTTTTGCATGAGATAAGAATATAATCCTGAAATTATAAGAAATGAATCCAAACTGCGTAGGAGAGGAAAGAAACTCAGGGGGCTTAAATGAAATCATCCATCAATGAATATTACCGTAATGGATCTAACAAAGGAGTTAATGAAAACATGCAACATCATTCAGAATCAGTGGAACACTATTGAGACAGGACATATTTTAATGTTTTAGCCTTAAAAAGGTCAAAATGGAAAGTAGCTGAGATGATTTGTCTTTAGAGTTCCAGAATTTGGGCCCAAGAAACAGAATGAAAGCTGATAGAGTGCTAAATGAAAGTGTTTTGGGTCAGACTGAATGTCTGACAATGAATGTAAAGTGTTGCATAATGTATCTTGAATGTTTTGATTATTTTAAAGGAATCTATACATAAAACTTATTTAAAAACATTCATTCTGTTGGACACATAAGACATGCAGTTTCATAGATTCTCTTTAATTTGGAAAAAGTGTCTTATTCTGCTTTTCTTTCTTGTAAATTTTGATAACCTCAGACTAGATAGAGCCTAAAGTGCCCTCTCTGACCTCCTGTGTTCCCTCAAGTGACTCCCAGACCCCATATTGGAAACCACTCAAAGTAATCAACAAGCCAACAATGTGACTTCTCTTCAAAGAAAATAAACAAGCTCCTGCTCACATTTAAAATCACTTATTATTCATTTTGCATGCTTTACTAGAATTTCCTGTCCTGCAAGGGAAGCACTGCTAACCTGTTTTTGTTTGACATTTTCCTGGGTGTGTCAAAAATATAACAACTAATCATTCCTTTCAGGTCACTATGTATAACTTAAGAGTAGGTAAGGCTGAAAGTGCTTACAGTCACATTAGATAGATACGTTCTTTGGGTGTAAAGTCACCTCGGACTGCAGCTTTGTTAACCTGTTTGTCGTTTCTGTGTGCACAGGACTAAAAACCTGCTGGACTGAAAATAAAGCATGCAATTATACTCTCACATTCCAGCAACACTACAGTGGCAAAACATATTTTCTTTGAAGGGGGCACATGCTGTAATAATGTGGTTCAAATTAAAATCCTTTAAAATCCTACATGTAACTGGGAGTGTTTCTCAGATTGCTTGTTTCATACAGTTTAAATGATCTACACGCAGGGGATGAAACTACCTGATGAGAAATAAGTGTAACAATTAATTAATAAATGTTTAGAACATCTGTGGGGGGTTTTATTCCAACTTTAATTGGTCTCCGTGTCTCATTTGTGGCGATAATCCCTGAAAAAGAGGGAACGATTTCCCTCAGAAACAGCTGTCTGCAACAGGGTGACTCTCCAACTGTCAATATAATGACACTGGGCTGACGAGGCGTGAAATTACACCATCCTGTATGATTTTAGGAACTCGGTCGCCCCGTGAAGCGATTCCAAACCGAAGAATTTCCCCAAATCTCTCGGCAACTTTGCCGTTATTGATTTCTTGAGGCACTTTTTTGGGAGTCGTTTGGCTGCATCAACAACTTTTCGCTGATGAGACAATAGCAGATAGTTCCATTTAATGCGGGCGATACCATCCGTCCCTGGAAAAAGGGGAGTCAGGAAATCACGCAAACATTCGAGTTTACATTCGACGTGATGGTTTCAAACAAAAAAACACCGTTACAATAACAATTATAGTGTAATTTGTTTATTTTAGTAGAAAACGGGGCATATCAATGTTTCGTGGGTCAGTTTGGAGCCGCGTCGCTGTTTTAACCCCCCCGTCGAAGCGGAATGGAGGCTCCCTACTCAATCATGCACTTCAGCATACACTGCAAAGAGCATGCTTTCACCTTTAGGATTGTCTGTGCTTCTTGAAGTCACCCTGGATTATTCTTTTGGATAAAGCAGGTACGAACACCTCCCGTTTCCTTCTCTCTCAGACAGAAAGCAGCGATCCCGCCTCTCTGATTCCACCGGGCCGATTCTCTGATCTTGATTTATAAATAGGTTACATGCAGACAGAGCTGTGGTGCTTGGGTTTTTTTTTTTTTTTTTTTTTTTTTTTTTTTTTTAAAGAAGGATATCATGTATGACCTCCTATTGATGATCATCTCACGGTAACAGATCCACGAGAATGTACTGTCGTATGTCCGAATCCCACTTTTTAAAGACACTTGCTTTAGTTTGATCACACTTGTAATTCACCATCCTTTCGCGTCTGAATTTGGGGTTTTCAAGCAGAAGAAAAGTGTGGGAAAAATCATGATCGGCGATCATCCAGCAGACAGAAAACTTTCCACACACACTCATCTCGTCTTTTTGAGTCATCTCTGAATAACTAGGATTCGCAGCATCAAACGCACAGTTGGCAGTTGTGATGGAAATTACGCAGATGAGTGCAGGAAACATCCAAGAGGAGGAAGAGGAGGAGGAGGAGGAAGAAGGGCGCATCTTATTATCTCTCTTTTAAATAAAGGATTGTTTTATTCTCACGGAGACAGGCGTGCAGGGTGGAGGTGGACGTTTGGGAGGGGTGGAGTGGAGTTGGTGGTGGTGGAGGAGGAGGAGGAGGAGGGCGGGGGGGGGGGGGGGGTATATCCATATTAGGCAGTGGTGTCCTACATAATAGACATGGCACAACTGCCAGTGAGCAAGGCACAGGTGCCAGAGCAGCGATCGGAGGTTGCTGCTGGTGTCTCGCATGAGGATCTGAAACCGCTGGAAGCTCTCTGGTGTGTCGCGTTTCTTCTTCTTTCAATCTCTGCGCCTTTCCAAGCTCCTGTAATCTGCATGTGTTGTGTGTGTGTGTGTGTGTGTGTGTGTGGTGTGTGTGTGTGTGTGTGTGTGTGTGTGTGTTTGAGGGGAAGAGGAGGGGGGACGGAAACATGTGGCGAGGGAGGAGTGAAGGGGAGGAGAGTGTGTGTGTGTGTGTGTCTGTGTGTGTGTGTGTGTGTGTGTGTGTGTGTGTGTGTGTGTGTGTGTGTGTGTGTGTGTGACTGGGTGTTTCGTGTGTGTGCGTGTGTGTGTGTTTGCGTGTGTGATGGTGGGGTCTGGCAACTTTTTGCGCCCCCAGTGAAGATGCACCTACAGGATGTGAGCCTGCTGTTATGTTAAAGGGACACAATGGGACCGTAAACTGCGGCTGGCTGTGTGTGTGTGTGTGTGTGTGTGTGTGTGTGTGTGTGTGTGTGTGTGTGTGTGTGTGTGTGTGTGTGTATACATGCGTATCCATGCGTGTGTGTGTGTTTGTTGAGGGGGGGTTAATCCACTGTATCTGATGTCTACATACAGGTGATCGTGGAGGGCGGAGCGCGTGTACGTGCAGAAGTCAGTCTGAAACCTGATATTCTGATACCAGTATGTGCGTTTTTTTCTCTCTGCACGCACGAAACAAATTGCGCACGTTATATGAATGAGGCTCCAGGAGGGGGGGGGGGGGGGGGGGGGTGTAGTAGGAGGGAGGAGGGGGGTGGCGATCGTCTGCTGTGGACACTTTATAATTAAATGCACGCACACACGTGAACGCGCCTCGTTCTCTGAAAAGGAAGCGATGGAGACGCGAAAACGTAACAGGAGGCGCGCCGCCGCGCGTCCCGAGGTTTGGTGACAAGGACTTGAACGCCGCAGGGACAAACTTTTTTTTTTTTCCTCCTCCTTTTTGAACGCCCTCGATCTTGTCCTCTCTCTCTCTCTCTCTCTCTCTCTCTCTCTCTCTCTCTCTCTCTCTCTCTCTCTCTCTCTCTCACACACACACACACACACACACACACACACACACGTGCGCGCAAAGCGCGTCGCGTTCACGTGCACCCCTCCGTCAATGAAATCCAATGTGATCGTGAGGTTTCAGAGATATAAAGAGGAAGAAGCTGGAGTCCACCGACAGACAGCCACATGCCTCTGCCTACCTCTCACACTTCCTTTGTACGTGAGTGATTATGAGAAATGGAGTGGGCATGAGTCCCAGTCATTGTGTGAATCACAAAAGTCACAAGTCATGAATATTAATGAGGCAACAACGAAAAACTTTCCTAATCTGCCTCAACAGAATGTAACAGTCAAGGCAGATGGATGTTTTTCACCAATATGATGATCATCAAACTCCTTTTTCACTTTATGTGTTAGGAGTGTATAAATAATTCAGTTCCATTAATAACTGTGAAGTTTAACCAGTTTCCAACACAAACATGACAAGATCCCACACTCCAAACACAGCTGGTAAATACATGTTGTCTCAGATGTGTGAGTTTTACTACTTTCATTTAAAAAAAAAAACAGAGCAGTGTCTGATAGATCCAGGTTATTTACAGGTCAACACAGGATTTATGTAATAAAGGGCATTGTTTCGTGCAGGCAGGATCAGTATTTTCCATTTTAACATGTCATGTTGTTTTAAATTTAACTTCCTGAAGGATACAGGTGGAGGTGTGCAATGACTGTTTAGTTTAGAGACACAAAAAAAAGCACCTTCAGTGCTCAAACGGTGATATCTGACACCATTAATCATAATGTGAGCAGAACCATTGTCACACATGAAGAAGAAAACTCACCAAACTGGATTAAATAGTTGAGTTTGAAGAAGTCCTGCTTGTACTGAATGTGATGTACTGATTGTCTCGAGGACAGTTCATGCTGTTTTATCTCTGCTTTTATCTGTTTAAAAATCTCTTAGTACACCCAGCAATTACATTTTAAGAGTATTTTCCATGTGTTTTCTCCTTCACATATTTGCATTTATGTCGTTATGTTGTGTTTTTGGACACTTCTGCTTTCAAAATTAGTTTTCAGATTACACCACGTAATCCACTTCACCTCTTGTTCCCACTAAATATCCTCAACTTCAACATTTAACAATTTTGTCTGCAATTTGCCCCAAAATGTTTTTTCTTTACTGTTCTAAATCCACAAAACAAATGACCATTGTATAGCTTTAGAATAGAGTATACTTTATACTTGATAAATGATATTCTTAAATAAAATATCATTTATACGAGAAATGTTATTGAATTGCTATTTCATCTCCTCCTGGCATAAAGTAAAACTACACCTCAAAAGGATAAACTTTGAAATTGACTGAAGTACTTTTTTATTTAACCATTGTGGTAAATTTTAAGTAAAATTACTGTTGCAGATATTTGTTTTTTTTGGCATATGACTATCACACATAAAAAATATTTATTGCGTGTTTCATTTATCATTACAGTTAGAATTAGTTTATTATATTCAAGTTCAACTCAGAATTTGTATTTTGTTAAAACGTTCAGTTAAGTAAAGAACTTGAAATCGGATTTCTGCTGAAGCTTTTGTAGTATACAGTAAAGAGCGTGAGTATTTTTTGCCAACTTTGCATAAATTCCACAGAAGTGTTCAGGAGAATTTATCCCCGTAGTGCCATTCACTGTGTTTTACAAGGAAATTAAGGAAATATATTGAAACAAAGCCATTGGGAAATGCACATCTTGAGCAGTTAGGATTATGAAATAAGTTAAAACAAAGCAATTAAGACACGCATGAAAAGTAGGATAAATTAAAGTGAAATCTTTATTTAGTTAGAAGTCATAAAGAGAAGTGTTAAATGGTAAAGGGGAAGTTTTCGCATTGAGTCAAGTACTTTTGTGATTTATGCATATCAGACATAACAAGAAGACATAATGTGTGTTTATAAGACTGTAACTCAGAATTGTTCCTGTTTCAAAACTTTTAAAATAGTACTTTTACTAAAGTTTTTCAACTTTCACGTGAAGAATGTGAGATTCTGTTCCCTACTAAGGCATTAAAAGTTCTAGATGGTGAAATTTTAACGTGTATGCATTAAAATATAAATTTTATGTGTGTATATGCGATATCCGTGCTGAAACTTTTTCATTATTGAACTGACTTCAGGAGTGAAAGATTTCATGGGTTCCTGTGTGAGTGGCGACATTTCCTATGTCACCTGAAGGCAGCACGAGAGAGAGAGCGAGAGAGAGAGAGCGAGACAGAGAGAGAGCGAGAGAGAGAGAGAGAGAGAGAGAGAGAGAGAGACCCGGGGACAGACGGCAGCTCTTCTTCTCCACACTCAGTGATAGTTGTGATATTAACATTAATGCTGGTTCCTCCACAGCCTCGGAGCGGGTCGCGCGCTGCGTGCGGACCTCCAGCGCGCCTCCGCCGGATCTCTTTACGATTTGCTTTTTGGAGGAGCTGCACCGGTCTTCTCCCCCTCTTCTCCTCCTCCTCTTCCTCCGGCAGCTTTAACTGGTAAGGAAGTGACTGCATATAATTACTATTGTTTGTTATTACGAGGGTGTGCACGGTGGCTGCTCTTTTCTTTTCTTTTCTTTCTTTTTTTTTTGTCATTTCCTCTAAAAGTGCAGCGTTGAAGTAGTACATGTGGCGATAAGGCTCATTTTGAGGAATGTCTGATAAAAGAGTTGAGCCTTCAGGGGAAAGAAGTAGAAATAACGGGATTTATTTATTTATTTATTTATTTATTTATTTATTTATTTATTTATTTATTTATTTATTTTTGGAAAAGTATCCAAACACGCGATCTGACAGGATGAGAGAGCTGCATATCAAACACACTGTTCGCCCATTGTGGGCGTGTAATGTGAATATTATGGGATTATTAGAGGAGATTTGTTATGTAAAAGCAGTGGATCGACAGGGAGACGCAAGGCGCGCGCACGCACATGTGCCAAAACAGCTCACCTTTGCCGTGCACGCGCGCCGCTGAAAACACATGATAACGAAAGTAAAGTAAGGGGGGGGGGGGGGGGGTGAAAGAAAGTAGGCGGTGTCGTCTCTGGGTGTAGTTGGAATTTTGACTCTAAATAGGGCTTTGTGCTGCTGCAGTTTGCACAAACACACAACTATAATGCTCACTTGTGTGAGTGAGCTTTACATTTCTGCGGCAAAGCCAGAGGAGGACTCCTGCATAATTACCCTGACAAATACTGCAGTTACGTTTTAATCCTGTTCAATTATCTACTCAGAGTACATGTCTGGCTTCAGTGGTGTCTGACAGCCGTCACGTCAAGAGTGTTTCTGCACAGAAATACTGGAGGAGAATGAAAATAATGAGGGATACACTACTCTCCGGCCACGTTTCTGTCACATTTCTAGTGAAAAAGGTTTTTGAAAACAATGTCTGTTTACATGGGGAGGGATGCAGTTTGCATGTTGGGCCAGGAGTTGGAGCTGTTGGTTGTTTCTGTGTTGAAGTCTCACAGACATGCACACAAAGAACAATAAGCTATAAAACAAACAGTGAACACACGGACGATGACGCTGGTTTGCTATTATAACTGACTCTCAACTCCAAAAAGCACCAAGTCCAGGGGAATGTGGACTGGGAGTCATGACACTCTGGGGGCCGCCATTTTTGTTTTTGTGCATACTGGTGCATGTGCAGAATAACTCTTCACTACGGCTGTCAGTTGGGAGTTGGAGCTTTATCAAAAAGTTTCCTATTGTTGAGATGAATGCTCTACATTTTCCAAGGTTCAGCATATTCTTGCAAAGCTTGAAATAAATGAAAAGAGATCACATGTTCCCCGCTGTGTGATGAGCGCTGACATTTTGAGGTTCTTTAATTTTTGATAGAAAAGTTGTGTTTCATCTTGTTGAGTCTTTTACCATCCGTGTTTGGATGTTTGATTTTTGGAGTAAAAACTCTTCAATGACTTGCTGTATATTTTTTATATCTTGCTGTAAATTTCTAGTCCAACCCTTAATGCCACTGAAAAACAAAATGAACAACCCCAACACTCGCTGTAAGGACTTTGTGGGTTTTATGGCCGCCATAGGTTCTCTTGTGTGGCTGTCAGGAAAGACTAATGGATTAGCTGCTTAATTCTGCAAACTCAACCTGTAAATATGTCAAGATTGTAATGGCCTCTATTTTTTTTGGACACGTTATCGCGATTGATTGTAAGAACACTCACTGAACAGGTAGAACTTCATTCAGAGTTTGTTTTTAGACTCTGGATGTTTGAAGGTGCAGTCGAAATGATTTATCTCAAGGCTACAAATGTAAAGTTTAAAAACGCTACAGCGAGGAAAAAAAACCCCTCTCAGATCATATGAAGCTATAAATTGTGGTTTTCCACTTTGCTAGACTGTTTAAAGGCTCCAACACGTGTTGCTGCTGTTAGAAGTAGATAAACAACACAAACAGGCTAATTTGTTTGGCTGCATGCTTGTAAACCTGCAACCTCACTGATAAATACATAAACACTCCTGGAGCTTCTCACATGTATCTGGAGAGACGTTTAAACTATGTGCAAAATGCACACAGGATGTGTACATGAGATCTTAGGGTGTGAGTTTTCCACACACACACACACACACACACACACACACACACACACAGACACACACATACACACAGAGTGGAGTGCAGTGGAGGGGAGGGAGCGAGGCAGAGCGTTGTTTTGCAGACAGGATTACATTGTCTCCCCCATGTCAGATTTCAGACATTATGTTAAACATTTCCCCGGCCCTCGCTCTGCGGTGAAACACGGCGCGACCTCTCAGCGCCGCACGACAACAACAGACGACCCTAAACTTTCCCCGAATCCGCTCCTCCATAACGAATACGAGCTGTTCTCCACCTGCTCACCAAAAAACAGGAGGCATTGATCGCTGATCGCCATGCAGACTTTAGACTGGAGCTGCTTTCACGCGCGGCGGCGAAACAGGAAGGAAAGACACAAACAGGATTTACTCGACCTGAAGATTTGAAGGTCGGGAGTATTTTGGTTTTTAGTGGTTATGTCAGGTGTGAGGTGACTTGTTGAGAATGGTGAGAGAGGATAAAGAGCAGTGTGACCTGTGTGCAGAGGAGGAAGGAAGATTGCAAATACAGGCAAAAACAAAAAAAAGGAAGCTCATCACAATTACTTTAAAGGATTTTACCTAAATATGTACATATGATGCAGTAACATGTTGGCTTTTTGCTTTTGAAATGCACATAAAAAGCTGTTTACACAGCAATGTTATCAATTGATATCAGTTTAGCCTGGCATGCTAACTCCATTGTTTTCAGTGTTTCAGTGTGCCGTTTCCATGGAAACGAATGCCGTTTTGAAAACGTTGCCATGTAAATGTGAGACTGTTCTGAGACAATGCTTTGTCATGTAAACGAGGCCTAAATAAGCATCGAATTCTGAATTAACTCCGCAGCCACAAGGTGAGAATTCGTTCTGCATGATACCACGTAAACATGCTGAGCTTGATTCAGTACGATTGATGATAAATACGCCCAACTCACACATTTTTTTTTTGTCATTTGATTATTTGAGTAAAATTAAAATAAAAGTTACAAGAATAAAATCGTATACAAGTATATGAAGAAGTATCTACAATATTCTTGAATAAAGAAAAAACTCTTAATTAGATTCTAAAATAAGCATTGAAAACATGATATGTATGCTTCAGGATTCATTCTCTCTAATAGAGCTTTTTCTCTTCCCCTATATTTGTACCTGCTGCATCTGAGATGTGCTTTTATTTTTAGAAAAGAGTTACTTTCTCTTTTATCACACCTACTTTCACTGTTTACATAAACAGTATTTTACAAGCAGAGACCTGCTGTCACCAAGTAAACTTTAAATCTGATAGCTGCAAAGTTATTGTCATAGTTTTCATTCTTATTTTCACTCATTTATGCACGATACAATTAATCATAACTTACTGCAGTTATTTATTTTTTTTAAATATGTCTGTTGCGGATGTGGATGTTGTGATAATGATGCATTATTTGAGATATTTTGTGCAGTAACACTGCAACAAGTCACTCACACGAGATCATTAAGTGGCCTTTTCGGGTGTTTTTATGAGCATTGTCAGAACTTTACTTGTTCATGCTACACAATATGTCACTAATTTACAACTATCGAGTAACCTCAAGGTCAATGATTGACAAAAATAGTGTGAAAAATGCCCAAAGTTTTTTTTTTTTTTTCACACACCGTGGATCAGATGGCGTTTACCTGATATTGTGCAGTTCCTGTGTGTATCTTGTGAGTGTTGTGGCCGTCAGCTGTGTGAATGTGATTGTTGTTTGGACGTTGCGAACCCCAGTGAAGACCAATGAGCTGAAAAGCGTGTCACAGTCACACACACTCACAAACAGATCCCTGACCAGCTCACACACTATGCAGTGAGTCTGGACTGTGTGTCCTCCACCATTGTGTGTGTGTGTGTGTGTGTGTTCTCATACTCAGAATAAGTGCTGCATACATTTGGCTTTTGTCAATAGGACTGTTTGTCTTGTGTGCTTACTTTTCCATCCCAGGGCTTATCATGATTAAACTTTCAACTCTCATTCACCTCGACTCTTTATCTCCCCCAAAGTCTTGACTTTTTTCCTTTTTTTTTTTTTTTTTTTAAACAAAGTTTACCTCCTTTGCCTCACTTCCTCCCGTCCTTTATTTCCTTCAATAGTAAAATTAGCAATTTCATTTTTTTTGTGTCTTGTCTCTCCAGTATGTGGAAGTGTTTTATTGGCGTGTGGTGAAACAATGAGGACAAGGCAGGGCTTTGTGGTGGCAGAAATGCATTTTTAACCCGTGTGAATGAATGGCGCCTCACATTCCTCAGCAGCAGGCCCTTTTACTGAATGGCAGCACTAACTCGGCTGTTTTCATTACTCATTACTGCCTTGTGCCTTTTCACCATTTACCTTGACTCAACACTACAAAGCCTCCATCAGTAGGTTGTTGAAGGTAAAATCACCTGACTGACTGTGGGACACACAGTTGTTTTTTTTTTTATGTTCAGCATACAGTGTGAAATTAACAGGTTAGTTTAACTTTCTATTAGCATAAGTAGGTGCTAGCTTCTGGTAGCACATTTAGCGGCTAACCCTCACTTCTCTTTCCATAAATAAAAGTGATAAATGTGGGGTTTTGTTAACTTATATAAAGATGTATGTGTGCTTGAAACAATTGAATGACTTTCTCATGCCATTTCGCAGATTTTCAATGTAGAACCTCACTTAGTTTAGTGAAAAGGGAAAACTTTCCTTGTGTTTCTTTTGTGTCTGTTAGCATGACAGCGTTGCTCGGAGCTATTGAAAACGGAACTTTTTGAAAATGTTTCGACTCTGTTTCAGTGGAAACAGGGAAAAACAAACTTTTTGGAAACGCTTCTGAAAGGAAAACTTCAAAACACTGTGTAAACTGCTCCCCACCTTTGATAGCATTGGTGTTACTCAGAATGTGTTTGGGGTGATTGTTGGGATAAGATTCATTAACACTGTAGTTCACTTTAAGTCCATACACTTGTTGTTAGCTTGTTATTAGCTTGTTATTAGCTTGTTATTTTGCTTTCCAGCTCTCAAATTTCTCACTCCAGTTGGGTGTCAGTGTTTTTTTGGCATCATTTAGCAGCATTTCCGAGAGCTTAGCAGCCATTAAACCCACATATTTGCCAGAGAACATAACACAGCTACAAGTACAACACAAGCTGGGCTTAAAGAAACCAGAAACCACAAGTTCTGTTGTTTTGAATCCAGTGGATGAATACATAAGTGATTGTTTGCTCACGGTTAGCCGCTTGAAAGGAAAAGGTGACGCACCGTATGTCAGCTCAGCTTGTTTCTCCAGTGGAAAACAGCAGAGGTTTATGTGTCTGAATCTCCTAAAACAGCCTTCAGGAAACCTTTTTATGTATGTAGTTCCGACAAGCATTAGCATAGATCGACGTCTCTGTAGGTGGTATCCAACACCTTCCCCAAATAAAAAAAAAAAGAGAACTTTCCAGGGCTCCCTAATTGGGTTATACATATGTATAGTTCAGTCATAAAATCAATCCATTTTGTTCTTTTTTTTCTCTGTAATTACAACCCTGCCCTGCGTGCACTTCCTCATCGCTGTCTGAACTGCTTATATTAATGTTGAGCAGCTTTAAACTGTAATGGAAATGGAAAAAAAAAGAAGAGAGACATCAAGTCACAAGACAGATTTGTTTTTGTAGGCTGAAGAAGTACATGTTCCTCCTTATCAGGTCCTTCATCATGAACGCAATCGCGTATCTTAAATAACTTTCCGGGGCTTGCTGGGATTATGGGGAGAAGTGCAGAAGCTACTTCAACAGCTGCTTCTCTTATCATTATGCAACAAGAAGAAAGGGTGAAGGAGAATGTGGGAAGCGAGGCCGTGTTCGGCCGTCCAGACAGCCACATCATTTTAATACGCGGTCTGGTGTCGACTCTGCGGTGATGCCATTGATTCCCAGTTGCATGGTGGGGGTTTCCACTCTGAAAGGGCAATCTCTCTGTGTTAGCCTAGAAACACCAAGCTCCTGGATTAAATTATAAATGAGCCCTCCATGGGAAACGTATTGCTTACTGCCTCACATAATCACAAAGAATTTACATTCGCTGTCACTCGTCATGCTACATGTTTCAAAAGTCTCCTGTATTTTATTATCTTTTTTTTTAAAGATACCCCTGTTTCCTTCAAGCTCGGCTAACAAGTGTGTATCTGATCCCTTCATCGGAGGGGGGGCACCTTCCACCTGCACCCTCCACCACATGAGGTTGGATACAGCCGAGCCGAGCGGGTTCTGAAGTGAAGCTCAAATTAGATCTCAAGAAAATGACGTGGTAATCAGAGGATTAGGATCGCAGAAGGGTGAGAGGTCAGAGTTGATGGGGGGCCAGGGGAGGTGCTGGGAGGGGGATTTAGGCTCTGGGTCATTTTAGACTTCACCCTTGGTAGCAGAGCAGGAAGGGAAGAGTCGGTGTATTGCCTCTGTGGACGCTGCTCGGTGAAATCTGCCGCTTTATGACAGATGTTGGGAATTTGACGCTTGTCAGCCTTTTTTTTCTTATTGAAGTTCGTGTTTGCTCAGGTTCAAAACCTCTTTGTAAACAACATCAGCTGCAACAACTGGAAGCTGTTACCTTAATTAACCATGAACAATAACACAGACTGGACATTTATATACATCTGCTGCAGCTAACTTCAACCGCCCGGCCTTCCAGAAGCATCATGAATAATTTTCACATTACTGACACTGGTGAAGTGATGATGGCCATCAGCTTCATCTCGTTACGGAAACTCCATTTACCTTTACGTGCATGTTGTCTCAATCATATGTCAGGTTTCAGGGCACTGTGCATGCTCTATAAATCCAAAATGACAGGACGTTGTTTACATGCACATGTAATCATGGAAACATTTAGAAGTAACAGAACGTGCACAGGCACATATTGACTTATATATAGATTCTGGTTAAAAAACATGATTGTAAATCTGTCACCATCATTTCCAGGTTGAAGGCCACTTCAGCCCCTCACAATCAGCCCGGATTACTACTGCCGCTACTAGTTGTCCTAATAAATCATATTTTACCAGCTGCTGCGAGGCTGTAACCATTACTTAAATCAGAGGTGGGCCACGCTGAGTGGCTGATAATCTGATAATCAGTGGGGGGGGTATCGACCTCGTTTATCAGTGCCACGCTTTAGAAGCAGAAGACCCCCGGCCTGGGCCCGTGGTCCTGCAAACAAGCAGCTACACCGCTTCACCGAGCACACATCTTTAGGAGCCATCCGTTTCCGTCGCTCATGTTGATTTTCCACCGTTATCGACTATCCGATGAGACGAGCCGCACGCCGAGGCCCGGCGTGGCCGATTCATTAGCGCCGCTTATCAGTTTTCTTTTTTGGAGCTGACACAGTGATCATAGTTAATAGATTTCTGCCTGTGCGTATGAACTGACGCTCGGCATTGTTGCTGTGATTGCTGCGGGATTAAAGAAGAGAAATAAGCTTAGCTGGGGAGAAATAGCCCACAAGACCACGTGGCTGTGATCGGGGATTGAAAGAGAGAGAGAGAGAGGGAGAGAGAGAGAGAGAGAAGGACTCTTCGTCCAGCCCAGATGTCACTGTAGTAGTCTACCATTATTGATCCACTGCTTTAATGCGTCATGCTTTAATTAGATATCATTAAAACGGCTATTTAGGAAGGAAGGGGCCAGTTTGCTTACATAGATGCAGTTCTGCTTCCCGTGTGTGTAGATTATTGTTGTAATCAAAACGTACCCGTACCACAGCGCTGGATAGAATAAATAACCTTAACGTGCAAGAGAAACCATACGAAATACACAGAATGACGAATAAAACCAGCTCTTCTTGACTTTTCATTCGTTCTACCTTTTTCCTTCTATCCTGCAGTTATTTGATGGTGCAAGATGACACACACACACACACACACACACACACGTAGGTGATGGAGTGTGTGTGCATTCTGCAGGCGTATAAGGACCGTGCCTGGAAGGGAGGGGACACAGCACCCAAACTTAATCCAAACTCACAGCAGCCCAGAGGGCATTAAGGGTGGGTGGGGGTGGGGTGGACTGTTTCCTAAGCAGAGAGGCTCTGTTTTTTTCAAGCAGCACTCTCTGAAAGGGAGATAGAACCGTCCATGAACCTGGCAAAAAGGACTGATCTCTCTGTAGTCTCGCAGCCACTTTGGGCGCACAGAATACCTTTCCAGCTTTTTTAATGGGAAGAAACTAAGACGCTATAGGTCGCTTCATTAAAAGTAAATATTTAGTGTAGCGCATACGTTCTCCTGATAGTCTCTCAAAGAACTAACAGTTCCTCCATTTGTCTGTGCAAACAACTTGCGAGTACAACAAACTTCACGTCTGTTGTCGGCCTTCCTCGTCCAAATGGACCGGCCCGCTCTCCCCGCATTGTTAGCTTCATCCATTCATCCCTGGAAGTCCCTTTCTCCAGCCCGGTTTTCCTGCGCCGGATGAGAGCGAGCGAGAGCGTCTAGTTAGTTCAGAGCGGAGCTCAGTCATGTCGCATGTCTGACTAACTTAGGGAAACAAGCTGGAAATGTCTCCGGGCTACTGCAGCTAATCATTCAGCCCACAGAGGAACTGATCGTTAGCCGCTGATGTCAGCCTAACCTTGCCGCGATGGCTTTCACTGTGTGTGTGTGTGTGTGTGTGTGTGTGTGTGTGTTTGTGTTGCATATAGATGGAAACACGGCTTTTGCTCATGCCGCCCCCTCACTCCAAAAAAAACCCAAAAACATTTACCAATCATTATAGAGACGAGATACGCCATTCATTTATTTGGTAAGATCAAAACAACACCTCATACGACAAAAGCAAAGAAGCAGCAGCAGCAGCAGCAGCAGCAGCAGCAGCAGCGCTGCTGCTTTTAACTGGCAGTGTACCCTGCGTGGCTGGAAAAGAGTACAAGTCCCTCTCATGGAAATACGGAGGTCAGCTTGACTTCTCCTTTTCCCTCAGAAAGACGGTGACTTCCCTAAAATGAACCGAAAGACAGACTAATTGGGAGAAGTGACCATATTTGTCCAAAAAGTTTTTAATACACCAAACCCAAATTTGGACAATGCTCCTTTATCTGCGATTTAACTCAGAATCAAACCGCTGCCGCTGTCAAAGCTGACATGTAGCCGCTCCTCCAGCGAGGGGAAACGTTTAGGAAGTGGTAACAGGAGGCGCTCGGGCAGGGTCAAGCAGGCTTCAGGGTCACTGAGGACAGAGGTGAGGAAGAGGAGGAGGAGGAGGAGGAGGAGGAGGAGGAGGAGGGGGGTCGCTCAGGGGCTAATCAGCTCAGCCGGTCCACATGTGGTTCAGAGGAACGCTGCAACTCCCAGACATGACTGTAATCTGGATGCATTAAACAGCATATGATATATTTATTTTAGCTGCATGCTGCTGCACGCACTTCTCATCAGCAGCTTTTCAGAAGAGAAACCATTTGTTCATTTTGTTTTTTCTTAATTTTTTTTCTTAATCACGCAGTCTGTGAATTGATTGTGATCATTCACACCTTTTCTGTCATATTCCAAATCCTGTCATTCTGCATCTCGTCATGCACCATCATCTTTTCAGTAAGGAAACAAATATCAACTTTATCCGAAGTTTTTATCTAAATTCAACACAGCTGCCTGGTTTTAGCCTACAAATAAAAATAACGCAGTGTAGTTGAAACTTTAACTTTGCAGCTAAACGTCCTTCCTTCACAAGATGGAAGAATTACATAATATTGAAAGGAGAATACACCAGTTTTACACATCAAAGTCAGCATGCGACTTTTGGGGAATATGTAAAAAAAAAAGAAAGATAAAAGCTTTATCGTCTCCATGGAGTGAAGTCTGATATCCAGCCTCATCACTTCAGATCAGCAGATGAGACTGAAGGCAACAACTTTGTCAATTAATGAGGTTGGAAAGTAGCTCAAGAGCCCAGGGCTACATTAGTTTGTCATGCTAACTAAATGGATGCTGCTGGGTTTTGAGACAGGTCAGATTCATGCTACCTTCTAGTGGAAGTTGCACCTGGAAGTGACACAATAATGGGACGTGGGAATGGACGCACCGAGAAGGAGGAAGTGTCAAATCATAGATGGGGATTTAGACCCTGTTTACATGACGTTTGTAGTAAATAATGCATCGTTTTTGCATTTTTGTTTCAGAAAAGTTTGCCATTTACCCTGCAGCGTTTTGAAAGTACTTTCTGTTTTCACAGAACATGATGTAGTTTTCATGTTGGACCAATAGTGGGTGCTGTTGTTGTTGTTTTTTTTTTTTAAACTGAAACCCCACACATATGTGCAGAGGACAGTATTCTTATGTACATTGAGGGGAAAACGCGTTCACACACATGTTCACACTGACAGAATATTTGCAAATGTCTGGAAAAGGTTTATGGAGGAAGAACATGCAAACTCAATGAGCCTCATGGGGCTCATGGCCAGCAGGATTCTGCTAACCACGGCGCCACCATGTGGCCCAGGGCAGACATATGACATACAGAAATAAGCTATTGAGTGATATTGTGACTTTGTGTTTATATTTTTTTTTTTATCTTTTTCATCACAAGGAGACAAATCAGTCTCCTCTTCTCTCCACCTGGAATATTATTTTAACTTTCCAATATTTCCTCTGATTTCCTGCTGTTGTTCCACGAAACCCGGTCCATCAAATGTGGTTTTTGATGCTGATGCAGTGAGGGCTCTGCATCGCTGACATCTCTATTATAGTAGGAAATTGAACAAGTGAATAATTTATGTATTCAGATTTATGGCAGTCTGACCCGGTCGTAAACAGTATTGGTTATAATGTGCTATAAGTCATAAAGCGAATTCCTTTGGCAGTAACACACAAGTAACTGATTGCTGCTATTTGATCAATAACAGTTGCGGTGATGAAGTTTCTGCCACATTATTATTATTTTTTTGCACTAACATTCAGTAGGTACATCCTCTCTTCTCCGGCAGCTCTGGTTTCCAGGACTGTATTTTCAACCTGCAAAAAATCAGAATTAAGTGTATTGAATGTATGGCGGTCTACACCTGGAGGCATTGTCAAGTTACATCAAGTTTAAAATCTGTTGTTTCTGTTAACAGCAGAGTTTTTTTCCTTCTTTTTTTTTTGCCCCCACATCGTGTTTCCTGGGTTCTGCTGTCTGCTGCTCACCTCAGTTCCCAGCTGCCTCTCTGTCCGTCTGTTGCTCGGGGGCCTCGCAGTCAACTACACAGGAAAAGAAGAGACCAAAGATAGGAGGCTTTTTAGCACCCGCCCTCCCCTCCTTTCCCCCCACCACTACCTCTACACACACACACACACACACACACACACACACATCATCAAGCCTACAGCCCCAGCATCCACCAGCACCACGAGCAGTAGCATTCTCTTGATGTTTTGTGAGAATCCCCCAGCACGCTGACGCCCCCCCACAGCTATCCTCCCGGCCTCGGTGCCCTGCTCCGACATTGTATCCAGATGTGAGGGGGGATATTCGAGGGGGGGGGGGGGGGGGGGGGGGGGGGGGTCTTATTCTTGGTTCTCCGCACTGACTCCCTGTTCCTCAATACCAACACACCTCCTAAAACTGAGACCCTAATCTTATCTGCACACTCTGGATTTTCATTTCAGTTCTCCATCATGTCTGGAGTTGTACACGCAGCAGCGCTCATTTGTCATCAGTGTGACTGCTTTTCAGAGTTTTCACACACACACACACACACACACACACACACACACACACACACACCTCCCCTCACAAACTAAAGCCACGGAGATGAAAATCTGCTCTTGAGTACGACTGGCTGTGATCATCTAATCCCAGGCTGCAGAACTCTATTTAAAGAGCGTAGCCGCTAATCCCATCAGATTATACCTGACCAACTCCACAAAATCACCCAATTAATAGTCTTAAAGATGGGCCACAAAAGCCGGTCCTCCCTAAAAAACAAACCCGCCCACCCACTGAAAAAAAAAAAAAAAAAAAAAATCACATTAAAAAAATCTGACCCATTTAACGGAATCCTAATCTCGTGCTTAAGTCCCAAACAGACAACGGGGCAGGCTGCTTCTCCGTCACATACAGCACACAGCATATCTGCATTTTCATACTGGTAGGTGTGTTATTGTGCAGTAAATCCCATCGAGGCCGTCCCACATGTAAATGGGCAGCTTGGATTGCAGATGCATCTCTTAAGGCGCTGGCCGGCTGCTGCACATATCGCGGCTCCTTGCAAATGCATATTGATTTTCACAGCCGGTCCCAGAAGCAGTTGGGATGCTTGGATTTAAGTACCTGGGCTCCACAGGCAGCGCCGTGCCAGATAGATCTGAAGGTGGAGCTTTGTGAGATTTTTTTTCTTTTTTTTCACGCTGGTTCTCTCAGCTCTTTAATTCAAACAAAGGACTTGATTATCTTTGCAACTGCCAATTTTCAAATTCCGATGCTTTCATGGAAAAGAAGGGTTTTAGTTCTGCGGCTAAATTTAGACAGTGGTGACGATATATTTTGCAGAGATTTCTAATCTGCGCAGTTCCGTCGTACGGCGGGAGGTGTTCGCAGACGTCCTGGCCCCGTGGCCTCAGACGACCTGAGATTATTTTCTGCAGTGCAACAAGCTGGAGCTACTAACAATAGACAGGTTGTGCAACGCGACTTGATGATCAAAGTGACACTAGTTGCACCAATACAGTGTGCAGATAGATAAGATGTTGGACCATGTCCTTTACTCCCATTCCGAGTGTATCTCCTGCACGTAAATGTTTGAGGATCAGCTGGATTCCTGCTTCTCTTCACTTGATTATTCCTTTGAGGCACCAGCTGATAAAGCACAGGGTGGCCTTGCTTTTCTTGCGTAGCACTTTCTGTCTCATACTGGGGAACAACAATCATGCAGTCAAACCCAAATTCATGAAATCCAAACTGTATCACAGCCGGTAGCTCGGTGTTTGTCCTGTATCAGGGGTGTGCAACCTGCGGCTCTGGAACCACATGTGGCTCTTTAGTCCCTCTGTAGCGGCCCTATGAAGCCTTCATGACATGATACGTGAATGAATATTTCACTTTTTTTTAAATTATTGTATGAATTGTCACTCTTGGTTCAAAAGGGATTCAAAAAAGGCTCAAGTAACATTGGGAAAAAAATAGCAAAAATCACAAGAAATGAGGAAAAAAAAACGATAGAACAGCTTGAAAAACCTGAAATATCTACGTTTCTAACATAAGAAAATGAAATGTGGCAGGAAAAGAAAACATACAAAAGTGTTTAAAAAGAGGTAAAATGGCTAAAACAGCTAAAATTTCAAAACTGTCAACAAAAAGCTTGAAAAGAACAAAACTGTTAAAATCAGGTAGAAAATTGGTTCAGTGTAATAAAATATTCACTGTTAAAACTTCATGAATGGATCATGAACGTTTTTGTTTGTTCATCAAAACCAAGTATGAAACTTCCTGAGCTGCATTCGCCTCATTTTAATGGTTGAAAATACTTTATGGCTCCAGAACAACTTGACTTGACGGAAATCCACTGAAATGGCTCTTTTTGGTCATAAAGGTTGCAGACCCCTGTCCTGTATGTTTTAAACGTTGCTTCCTATTTCTATAACATTGGACATCTATAGTTCCATGTAGTGGTGTGTTTTTCTGCAGTGCAATCATTCAAGGCCTTTTTAGTCATACAGGCCCCCTCACTGCCACGTGAATGGTAGCAAAGGTACAGTTTTTTAAACTGAGAAGGCTGATCAGCACAAACAGAATTCGTTAATCCTGCATTGTTATTGTCGTCCATTTAATGGCACCTGTGTTGGAAAAAATATTACCTGCGACTGTATGTGCAAAGTTCAACACTTTGGAATGAATTTCCTGTCGTCCTCTTAACTAAAGTTAAACATTCTAACCAGAAAAATGTGGAATAAAGTCCATTAAAGAGTTAGTCATTGTAAAACAGTGGGCTGCAGCAAAGGCCTCGTTTCCACGTCCGTTTCAAATGAAAATAGTTTTTTTTATATATCCATTTACACACCAACAGTGCTTGAAGTCACTAAAAAGAGCTTCTCTTTTGAAACGGCTCCCAGGGTGGAACTTTTGGAAAGCTGTTGAGCCCCTCACAATGCCTCGTTTGGATCACTTCACCGCGTGGATTAATTTCGCTCCACTCATGTCGTCAATTAAGCAGCGCGGTCTCATCCAGATGAGATCCAGAGCAGCGTCCTCGCTCTGATCTGATGTGAACGGTCGTGCTGTAACACATCGCTCTCCTGTGTGTACACCGTGACACGATTGGAGGCCGTAATTGCTCCCGTACAGTATTTACAGTGGGATTTGTGCTAATACTCCTGCAGCAGCGTCTGTCTCGCAGTGTATTTGTCGTCATCACAATCCTGATTGCTTTCTGTTGCGAGGCCTGTGTTTCCCCCTCAGCCCAGATCCAAAACACTCTCCTGTTATCTTATCTCAGGTTCATGCAAACACACACAAGTTTACCAGCAGACTGTGTGCGCCTCCTGAGAAGCTCGCCCTCTCCATTTTTAGTCAGCCACCCTGCGGCCCGGGCTCGGTGTGTTGTGTAAAGCTGGCCACTGGTGCGATGTGGAGAGAATGACCGCACGTAATCCCCGGCCCTCCGCCGCTCATTTCATGTGTGACAGCGGCGGCCGTTTGCAGGTAGCTCCCGTCGGAGAGGTCCCGTCTCTCCGGGGGAAACGCTGCACAAACACCACGGCTTGTTTGCCGTCCCCTCTCCCCTCAGCTCCTCCGCTGGAGTTACAGATTACCAAGAAGCAGTTCTCTGTTATCCAACAAGCTCATTTCAGTCGTTTTACCTCCATTTATTCCTACTGACAGGATTTATCGGCCATACTCCTCATACTCAAGCTAAAATAATGAAACCACGAGGACCAGAGGACTGCTGAAGAGCGACAGTCCACTCACAGATCAGATCCCCCTCAAAAACACTCAGATAACATTTAAGAACTGCCCAAACATTAAAAGCTCAACATAAAACAAACGTTACACTTTTCTTTGACATTTCTACAGCTGTAATATGCAAATAAATCCAGTCAGTCCAGTTATCGGAGGATTAACCGGCTGATTGGATGTGTTCTCTGACTCTACCTTCGTTTTGAAAAGGACACGTAACTATTTCATGACACATGCAAATAGCATTGATATCAAGCCTTGTTGTTACTGCCTTTTTGATGCCATCTGACTTTTTTTGTGTCTGAAATGTGACATTAGAAGAGATTATTATGGCTTATTGTTCTGTTATCTGGAGAAAAGAGAAATCAACCATAACATTAAAACATTGTGAATTCACTCCATCATTTATTCTGCTCATGATAATAATTGTTTATTAATAAACTACTATTTATTGACATATTCAGAGAACGGAAAGCCCTACAGCTGTGAAGAAGTGGTCATAAAGAGTGTTATTGACGCCTGACTCTTTACACATGGTGTCAGAAACTCTCTCTCTCATCTGGACTGAAACGTTGGCCTCACACACACGTTTTAACGTCGACGGCAGTTTGTCTCCGGCGACTCGTCTCACTCACACACACCACACGGCAGCCCGCCACCAGATGTGCTGTCTCCCTCACCGTCCTGTGAGTCTGGGTGCAGCGAGCCTCCAGCTGCAGGTCTGCTCCGCCCTCAGTAACGGGCGGCTGTGCCGGGAACGCCGCCTGTTTGCCGACGCGGTGCTGCGATCTGCAGCAGGAAAACGAAAGGAGCTGGAGGATCAGCTGATTGACACAAATATGGAGCTTTTTTTTTTTTTTTTTTTTTTTTTTTTTTTTTTAATATTCATCCATCACAGCGGCTTCAGTCGTGGTTCTCATTCACTTTTCACAGCAGGATCGTGTTTGTCACTCGTGATCGTTGATTATTTGTTTCAGCTGAAGTAACCGTTTCCTGTGAGACCTCCGCAGACAGATGTTTTCCACCATTAGCGGGGTATTTTTTCACAGTTTAACCCCTTCACCTTCCACATTTCTTCCGAGCTAACGGCGGTGAAAACTGTTGACTTTATGTTCAAATATATGTTATATATCAGAACACCTGTCAAAATCAAGGGTACAGTAACTAAAATCATCACATCTGCACACACACACCTACATGAAATCTGATGAACACTCGTATATTTGCTCCTGGTTTCGGGCAGGAGGAGAGGAGGTGTGTGAGAGTGTAAGTAAATGTTGAGCTAGTGGATCTTGGCTCGGTTTCTGTTCTGTGGCTGCGCCGCAAATAATATCTGTCATAACAAGCTGTGTAGTCTGGGATGGAGTGTTTGGTTCTAGCCTCTTTGAACAACATCTGAGCGAGCAGGAACTAGAAAGTCGGGCTGGTTTTTCATTAAAGTTCTGTCAGCAAGTGGTCACCAGTAGCCCAAATTCTGCAAAAGTCTGTCAGATAGAGACTTCCTGCGGCGTGCGGCCTGCGTCTTCCCCTCTCTCTCCCTCTCCGTCGGCTCGTATTATCCAAATCCATCTCCTGCCGTGACTTCACATCACTATTTACCACTTATCCATTTCCCTGGGCCGCTCCGCTCTCCCTCTCATTATTTGCTCTGCCTCTTTCTGCTCTCCTTGACATGTATCTCTGTTGCTCTCCTTTAAGGTTTTGTTTTGTTTTTTTTTTTGTTTTTTTTTCTCCACTGGGCGAGTTAACAAGCCGGCATGATTTCATCAATGTGAATCAGTCAGCCTGATAAGACGTGACCCAGATGGGATCTGGGCCTCTTGTTACACGGCCATCCATCATGGGCACCTAGCCTCATGAGCCATCTCTCACGGTAATGCCCGTCAGCCCGCGCATGAAAGAAATGTGTCACGTAGCTTCAGCGGACGCTTTAGGAAAAAAAAAAAAAAAAAAAAAAAAAAACCTCTTTGTCCCACATATGAGGCTAACGACGTTTGTTATTCTCATCCAGCGGCCCAAGTTCCTGTGTGGCGCTTCTGATTTTATTATTTTTGGCCAAAAATGATCCCGGGCAGATGTTGCACAGCACACACACACACACACACACACACACACACACACACACACACACACTGAAAGTATCCCTTCAGGGACGCGTGATGGTCAGTTTTGAGTCGACGGTAACCTCAGTGAACTTCTCAATGGTTTTACTTTCATTTTCCCACTGTTGTAATCCCCAGTGGGACTGAAAATATGCTGGATGCAGGACATTGTAGTGATTTTATAGGCACACAGTCACACAGAAAGTTGATAACTTGAGCTCATTCTGATGCCTTCTCAGAAAGACTCCGCTGCCATCGTTCATCTCAGCTGAAAACGAGCTAAAAAGGTGGATTTAAGCAGCTGCACCGATGGTTTTCGATCTTACTACGGCTTCTTTAACTCTCGATCCCTTGTGACTGGAATATGATTTGCTCTTTGCTCAGGTACAAACACCTCCTGTGGTTAGCGTTGAGTGGTTAGCGTTGGGGCTGAAGTTATCAGGATGAATCTAGCAGGTCAGGTCTTCAGCGTTCTGTTGGCTGATTCATAGGATAGATATCGTCTCTGGAGCAAAGATCTGAGAGCGTTATTAGTGAAAAAGAGCATATTTTCTAACATCTGTAGCAACTGTCCTCCAGCTTCATCAGTTCATCAGCAGTAATTGATGTACAGGAGTCAGAACTCATCTGACCACCCAGCTGTGCTCGAATATTCAACCAGTTAGTGAATTAAAATATCATATTTCTAGTGTAATTAACGCGTGGTGAGCTGCAAAGCATCATAGCTGTAGATATTTAAAAAAAATGTTATATGACAGTGTTACACATTGTTGAAGTTCTTCTCCGGAAAAGCAGATTTTTCTATTGTGTGGCATCACATCCACTCAGCGTGGTCCAACGGTTGATTTGTACTGTACACAATAACACCCTGCCGAAAGGATGATTCTGAATTCCCCCTGCAGTTCACTTTGTTCAGAGTTGTGTCTCTTCATAATGTGTGTGTGTGTGTGTGTGTGTGTGTATGTGTGTGTGAGTGTGCACTTCAGATCAGTGTGCGAACACCTCGCAACAACAGCAACCACCGCCTGTTTGAGCCCACACAGTCTTTCTGTAGTAGAGCCATCAGGAGATTTCTGTGGAAACCCTCCCATCCTGCCTGCCTCTGTGTGTGTGTGAATATGTGTGTGTGTATGTGTGTGTGTGTGTGTGTGTGTGTGTGTGTGTGTGTGTGTGTGTGTGTGTGTGTGTGTGTGCACAGGCAGTCAGAAAAGCTCAAAAGCAGATTTGTTGCCTCCAATGTTATCGTATCTCCTCTTGACAAACTCGTACAGGATGCACTACCCAGATTTCGCCTGGAGGTAAAAGCAGGTTTGAAAAGGAGGCCCACAAAGAGCAACACGTACAAGTAACTGAGTAAATGAGGAGGCAACGAGAATTGGAGCAGACTCGCGTCTACTCATGCATGAAAAAAGACGAAGGGGGGGAACAAAACTGCATACAGCTGTTGCAACATGCTCACCTGGACGTTTGCTTCAGTGAAGGAAGCGTTAACACACGTTTTGGAGATGCTTCTTTCTATACTATCATCGTTTAAATGCCTCGTTGAAGTGTGAGCGATCAAATGATTGAATGTGTGTATTGTAGTGCTGTCAATTTTAATCGCGATTAATCCATTGAGGTCTGCCAATTGGGTCAAAGAAAAGAACCAGAGGATAACAGTGTTTTTTCCTGACATTGGGACTGATTTATGAGGATTAGATTCTTCATTGCAATTAATCTCAACTTTAAAAAAGTAAATTGTTGACAGTTCTCCATGAATTAATCACGATTAATTGCGATCAATGCGATTAAATTGCGATCAATGCGATTAAAACGGACAGCACTCGTGTATTGAGAGTAAAAAATAACGGTCAAGCTTCACACCCTTAAACTTCAGGAAAGAAATAATGTGAAGACTATAATAACACAGTGCTCTGCTTCTGGCCGTCTGCAGTCGACAAGCAGCTGTTTAAAATGGAGGAAAACATTGTTGTTATTGTCCGTCTGCTCGCGCGCGTGCAGAAGGACTATTTACTCCGGCCGTGATGCACAAACAGCAGCAGCAGCGTTGAAACTTTTGCTTTTCCCCAGTTTACATGGAGACATGTCGGAGCCTTTTCACTGGCTCTGAGCACCATTGTCATGCAAACAGACTCCCAGAATGCAACACCACTTTTCTATCTTCACCTTAAGACATTGTTTTGTCATATTTGAAGTTGGTCTGTTGGTGCTGGTGAAGATACAGAAATACAGACTTGAACCAGGTAACTGTCGCTGTGAGAGATGAGTGCTAACCACTACACGGTCCTGAAGCTAAGTGTCCGTTTTCTTAGATTGCATCAATCATCAGCGTTCTCAGAGTGCATGACGTGTCAGTTTCTTGGTGCTTTAGAAAAGCTGAGAAGCAGAAATCCATTTTTTCTCTCTCTGTCTCACTCCTGCCAGTAAGAAGGCGGCTCAGAGCTCTCTCATCATTCTTCCTGTGTGGAATTGTGAGTGACTGCGATTGATTTTATCAGCTGTAGCCTAATGATGCTAATTTTGTTAGTCAGCCGAATTACTCAACAGAACTCTTGGCTGCTGAGTGTTCTGCAGCCGTGCAGCTGTCTGCAAGTCCAAAGATGCAAAACTCACACGCAGAAGCATTGGAATTTGATTTGTGCCGGTTGTGTGTGTGATGACGTGCACCGATCAGTGTGTGTGTGTGTGTGTGTTGATCTGGTTCCCAACACGCTGCGGAATGGAGCGGCGATGGCAGAAAGTGTGACAGTGTGAGAGACTGGTGTTCGGGTGGAGGTCAGCGGTCTAATTACACTTCAGAGAGACTGATTTAGGTTGAGCCGCAGAGGTTGTCCGGGGCGCCGCACCGACGATGAAGAACGGCGCAGAGGAAGAAGAAGACAGAGGATTTTTTCCATTTAGATTTAAATCGAGCGCTAGCACCACGAAGGCGCCTCTTCCAGTTCAGCCCGAGTCGCACCGACAAGTTGCAGTTGTGCCGGTTTCATTGTCTCTGCCACCGACCCGTCTGCAGCCCACTCTGCTGTCACATCCATCTGCGATCCAGCCGCCATGTCAACGGATCCACACGTCTTGTCTTTGATTACACACTGTGACTTCCTAAATGACTCAGGCCTCATTTACACAACATTTTAAGTCACTTAGAATTTTTTTTTTTTGCATTTTCGTGTCAGGAAAGTTTCGTGTTTACGCATCAACATTTTGGAAACGATGCAGATAGCATGTTGGGCCACTAGTGGGTGCTGTTTTTGGAAAAAAATGGAACCACACGATGCAGAGAACAATATGCTATGAAGACGAAATCACAGCCTTTTCTAAATGTTGCACAAGTGGCGCGTCCAAATCGCAACAAGATGTTTGCGTTTTCAGTCGGAGGCGTCACGAAAACGCTGCCGTGTTTGTTTCTCAGTTCAAAGCGGCGAATGCTCCAGTGTTCCTAAAAGGCTGTGCTTGTAGGGAAAATGATTTAGAAAAGAGAGAGAGAGAGAGAGAGAGAGAGAGAGAGAGAGAGAGAGAGAGAGAGAGAGAGAGAGAGAGAGAGAGAGAGATTCTGTTACATAAGTGTGCTTTGATCATTGCTGCATCCACTGCAGTAGTTTAGGATTAAGATTTGGATTGAGTGTTGCGGTTAGATTAAGGTTGAGGTCAGGGTTAAAGTTCGGTTTAATGGCAGTGTGTGTGTGTGTGTGTGTGTGTGTGTGTGTGTGTGTGTGTGTGTGTGTGTGTGTGTGTGTGTGTGTGTGTGTGTGTGTGTGTGTGTGTGTGTGTTTGGGAGCAAGCGATTAACAGCAGCCATCCTGCATACGGCGGTGTGTTCATGCCGTACATACTGTTTGTGAATATTCTCGATCTGGGCATTGATAGTATGTCTGTGTGTGTGTGTGTGTGTGTGTGTGTGTGTGTGTGTGTTAGGAATGCTGCTGTGGTTTAGCAGAGGGTCGGGGCTGTGGGAGGGACTGGGAGGGGAAGGCAGGGTGGGCTCTATGGGCAGGAGCACCCAGGGGTTAACGAGTGGTGTGAGAAAAACAGGCAGAGTTTGAGAGCGAGGAGGGGGAGGGACACACACGCGCACACACACACACACACACACACACACACACACACACACACAGAGTGCGTCCCACGGGGAGCTGAAGTCGGCCCGTGAGAGCAGACGAGCGGCAGGTATTTCTCGCTCCATGTTGATCACTTCAGTGCTCCAAGTACAAGTAAATACAGAAAATACAAAGTGCAGGCAGTGTTTCTTTTAAAGGGCCACTGCAGTTTGTGTCTGGAGACTTACCAACAGTCATTTCAACCTGGTTTTGTTACCACAACTGCATATGTGTGTCCACAAGAAATTCCACCACAGTGTGGATCTGTGGCAGGAGTTTTGGTCTCATCCCGCCCGGACGTCTTTCCTCTGGACTCTCAGAGTGGCTGCCAGTACTGACTTTCTCCACTGTTGTTTAAAATAACCTTTCAAGTTGAATCAAAAATTACTTGAACATTAGATTTTGCACATGTGACTGAGTGAACGTTGAAATGCGTGACTTGCACGTGGGAGGCAGTCCAGATGCGGTGGCTTCTCTGTCAGGAAGCTTTCGATCATTTTATGTTTCCCTTTTGTTTAAGTCTAGCCTCCGATCGTTGGTGTGTTTTTGCTGGTGTGCAGTTTTCTCCTCCGGAGCCCCGCGAGCCGTTCCCCTCTCCTCCCGATCAGCACAGTAATCCCACTAGCATGGGTGGGTCTCCAAAATGTAACTTGACAGTGTTGACCCAAACACCTGCCACTTCCTACCCACACTCCTATAAACAGAGGGACCCAGCAGACTCTTTTCTGTCCAAAAGACCCTTCACACGCAAATGGAGGCAGGCGGGCTGGATCCCCCTTCTCAGCCTATTTATCAGAGAGGGGGAGCAGTTTGAGGAGGGACAGACAGCGCAGACCCCCTCTATTGTTCTGGCTGGGTTTAAGGGATGGGGGAGGCAGGGATGGAACCAGGGATAGGATGGGAATTGGAGACCCCAACAATGCCGCAAAGCCCCCCACTGCTTTTTCTGCATATGAGAATGACCCGCTCTGACAGAACAGGGGCTGAAGGGAACACTTGAGGATAACTCGGCCCAAAGTAACCAAGACTGGTTCTGGGTTGGACCTAAATGAGTCTGGAGATCAGGGCAGACTGGTCGAATTCCATCAGACAAGAACAGAACTTCATGGGTCTTTTTTTTTTGTATCGGCACTTTGCACCGCTGTTCTCATCTAGATTCAAACAGCAGTGCTACAGTCTCAGTAAAGTCACTTTTGGGATCACTGGGAATCAAATCAAGGAACTTCCTGTTAAAAGTTTTGTTGCAAACCAAGTTGTGACTGAAGGTTTATGTTTCCACCGACTGCTGGATATGACGAGCTACCTCATTATGAAAATACAAACCCATGCTGTCAGGGACAGTTTTTTTTTCTCAAAATAATTCATAATACAACAGCTGTAGGAGAAGGTTTATTTATTTTGACATTTTGATGTATTTTGCACCAGAAGGTATCATTACATCAGATTTCTGTTGACTTTGTCGTAATTTTTGCAAGTAATTGTCACATATACTCTGCACCACAACAAAGGAAATCTTTAAAGTTTAATTTTAAAGGTTATTATGGCACTGTGTTACCAGTCAAGATGAAACTGGCCCCTGAACTAAAATATGTCTGACACCCCTGCGCTCCACAGTCTTTTGGAAACATGAGAAAATCAACAGGAATAATCAAAAAAACAAAGTACAGTGCATGTTTCTGCTCTGAGCTGCCGTATGGTTGAGATGTAAATGAGTTCACTGCCCCAGGCAAAGTTTTGTCGAAAGGTCTTTTTTATTTTTGTTGTGGATTTCCACACATTCACCACCTAATTAATAATCATAATAAAAAAATAAAGGGGTGAGATCTTGAGCTGCTGTTTTTTTTGCCTGCAGCCGTGTGTGTGTGTGTGTGTGTGTGTGTGTGTGTGTGTGTGTGTGAATCCAGCTGTGCTTTGCTTGCCTGTGTGTTCACAGTGCAGCGTACAGCAGAGCTCTTTGTCTGCTGGTTTAGGGCTGGGTGGGAGGTGAAGAGCAGTTTGTTCATAATGGATTATTGATTGGTCTGAGAATACACTGGCTCTGCTCTGTGTGTGTGTGTGTGTGTGTGTGTGTGTGTGTGTGTGTGTGTGTGTGTGTGTGTGTGTAGGACTCCATACCATCCCCTCTGTCCCACTCTGAGCCCTGAATGTCTCCACTTTATGAGAAACTGTACGGAGGATAGTGAGGTTTTTTTGTAAAGTGCTCTCTGTCTGCTTTGCTCTGTGAGGCTGTGCTTGTGTGCACGTGTATCTGTGTGTGTGTGTGTGAGAGTGTGTGTACCTCTCTGTATGGGCCTTTAAGCTTTCAATACAGCCTGTATGAACCAGTGTTAAAAGCCCACAGTGTGTGTATCCAGACTTTGAATCGATGTGTGTGGATAACATTAAAGCTCCCTCTGTTTTTGCTTCTCAGTTCCTCAGTTGCCTTGCACGTCTGCATCTGTGTGCGTGCGCGCGCACGCGTGTTTTTTTTTTTTTTTTTTTTTTTTTTTTAACCCGAAATGCAGGTTTTCGTGCCGGGTGTGTGGGAGGGGAAACGGATCCCTTCACCGCTGAAGGATGTCCCACACGAGAGCGACCTGCAGTCATTACCGGTGATAAGGTGACAACGTGAGTGAGTCAGTGCATTACGAAAGCCAATCTCTGCACCCTTGGGTGCGGGAGATTTGTGTCACGGCTACCTCGGAGATGATTGCCGTGATGAAGGTGCTCCCTGCGCCCGGTGACAGTTGTTTTCGATCACCGGCCGGTAAAAACAGTGAGACCTGTCATCATTTCCCCGCAACCTTTGGGTAACTCTCTGTCTGGAAAGCCGTGCTTCTTAAATAACAGACGGTGTGTGTGTTTGTGTGTGTGTGTGTATGCCACCTTTGCTCCCTCCTGTTGTCTTGCAAGCACGACCTGTGACCTCTAGAGGGAGCTGGTGAGCTGGCAGAGTCGGTTCTTAATTTTGTGGCATCATAATACAGTATATCTACATTTTCCTGCGGATGCTTCTCCTTCTGCTTTTCTGTGTGAAAACAAAGCGGAGATCCTGATGTGTGTAGCCAGCATGCACAGTTTAACGCTGCTCCTTTTCAGAGATCTGCTCCAGATGTGAACCACTTTGGACCAAAAATAGCCAGGATGGGAAAATCGAGGCACATTTTCTTCATCAGGCCGGTGCAGGGGTTGAGCGTGTTGGGGAGGGAGGAGGTGGGGGGTGTTTTCCTTTGACACAGCAGTCATTATCAGCTGAGTGTAGGCCTCCATTCAGTCCCGGTGACTCACAGTAGGGCCGCTCGAGTGTCCATTACAGGCATGTCTCATGTCAGAGCGAGGGTGACGCTCGTCGACGTGAACGAGGGAGACAATTTTCTCGTGATGAAAATGGAAAATGTACACAGTTTTAATCAGAGTGAACCATTAGAACAAAGCGAACACAAACCAGAGAGCAATTTATGCTCTGGTTACAGCTGTGCACGATCACGGTCTCCAGTCCTATTAATTCTCTCTCTCTCTCTCTCCCAGTGTGTGTGTGGGTGTGTGTGTGTGTGGTTAATTAGCAGGAGGATGTCATTGACAGTCAAGGTTTACAAAGAGGGCCGATCTTGGTAGCTTCAGGAAAAGACAGCGTATCCACTTATCGGGGTTATGTTGGTCTTTAATGGAGCTTTGAAGCCTCCTCTCTTTTTGATGACTTCGATGATTGGTAATCTCCCGGGCAGTTTCTCCCTCCTTAAGCCAATTTGTCAATTTTTTTTCTCCCCCCCTTCAGCCCCGCTGGTGAGGAGCCTGCATTGTTTCCCTTCTGCTGCTTTAATCTTATTATGTTGCAGTTTGCACATGTGACTGTCTGGTGGATGACAGGCTTACTGTTAAACAGCCTAAGCCCTCCTGACTCCCCCAGCCCCAGCCAACAAGGCCATTTCACAGCAAATAATAGTATCGTCCTCTATTTTAATGCCACAAGTGGAAGAAAATACCAAGTATTAATGAGTGGCATTAAGATGCCGAGGCGGAGAACAGATGGAGCAGATGGAGGGGAAAACTACGGAGGAAGGACGGCTTTGTTTTTCTTATTCAGCTCTTCACTCCACCTCATTGTCTTTGAGGGCATGGGTTTGACGTAATGAAACAAGTGTGTATCAGGTGTAAAGCACGTTTGCATTTGAAGTAGGTAACAGTTTTGAACCAAAAACGTTTAGAAACTTCCCTTTTACTGGAAGCTTGAAACGCACCCAGTCGCCCCCTTAGCCAATCACACTCGTGCTGCTGTCATGGCAGTTGTGTGGAAACATTTGAGGTCCCAGATGTGATCACAACAACTGTCGGTTAGTTGTGTTGTGTGAAACGTGCAGACGGAGGGACAGGCAACACCTGTGGATCCTTCTATTCAGGTTTGCGCTGAACCGTGAGTCAAAAAATGAATTTTTGCCGAACTGACTGGTAAACTGTGATTCCATTAATGTTGTTGATATTTTAATTGATGGCACCTATCGTCTTCTTGTTATTGTTGTTGTGATAATAGCATTTCTGTTACACATAAACAGGTATCCTTCTAATCTCTCCAACATTGTTCTACTGAATTTTGTGTAATGCGACCAACCGAGACAGAAAACTTCCGCATCTGTTCAGTTATCACCATGCGTCTCATTTTTAACTTGTCTCTTTACTAAGCGAACAACTAGTAAGAATTAGGCCCCATTTACTTGAATAAATGTTCAAGTAGAAACGGAGAACTTTTTGAGAACGGCTCCCAATTTAACTTTCAGAAAACTCTACAGCTCTGTCTTCGTGTAAACAGGGGAAAGTGCAACTTTTTGAAAACGCAGCTACTGTAAATAGTTTTTCTGCATATGCTCAAATAGATGCCATTTTTGTATAAACAGACATCATTTTCAAAACGTTGCCTTGCAAACGTGAAACTTTTCTGAAATGAAAACAAAATCCATTTTCACTTTTTCGAACTATATGACAGTAAAAAAAAAAAATGCTTACCTATTGAATGCTTGCATACTTTGCTTTTATTTGCTTGTAACTAACCCCACCCAGCCTTTGAAAAAAATGGAGTTTATTGCTATTTAACCTCCCTCCCCACCTTGTTCCAGTAGAATTTACTACCGCGGTGTAAATCTGAGGCTTTGTTTTACAGTGGTGTCAGCCACAGCTGGCCTTTCGGCTGCAGCCTCGCTCCTTCAGAGACGCTCAGTGAGCTTTCCAGGACGAGGCACGCATGATTTCAATAGCATAAATCATCCTGGATAGATAGGTGGCTCTGGCGCAGGGTAGTCATTTCCAGCACAAGAGTTAAGACATATGATTGTTCTTGTGCTAACGTCCCTCCTCCACCATCCTATCCTCTTATGATTATGATCAATTATCCACTTATAATTAGGGCCTGGCAGTAACTCAGCTTATGGGCTCTGACACTTTATGTAATGGCCTGTAATAATGTTGTCAGTCACATTTCATATAGTCCGCACTTTCAGGCGGGTTTGCAAAGGAAATTTTCTTTTAATGCCCTCAGAGTTCTGTGATAGTACGCTCCTGTTAATTTTATACAGAGAAATGTGACATATTAATCAACAAATGTGTCTTATGCAATGACAGTAAGAGCCGAGTCGACGGTGAGTTAGGAATAAAGGTGTAGTTAATCTTTAATCTTGTGCGGTAGACAGGGAAATACGTTGGAAAGGGGACAGTTCCAGCTTCTTTGTGTAGCAACAATACCAAATCAGCAAAGAGAGTAGCAATTGTGAAAGAAAAGAAAGAAAAAAAAACAATGGGTAGGATATAGGATGTGAATGTGTGGCACTCATAATGGCTAAAAATGTTCAAACTGAGCTTTACACAAGGGGTTTGTGGGGTGGAATATGATATTTTTCCTTTTGTAATGAAGGAGTAATCATGATGGGTAGAGGAAAAAACCAAAACTGTCAGTCATGTTATTAAAGCACACTTTATAAAGTGAAAAAACAAAAAAATGTGACGACTCCAACTTGTTGTGTACTTGCATTGTAATGTAAAGAGGGAGCTCATCTTCGGAGGCCCTCTCTTTCTTTCTCTTTCTGTTTGACTGTCTCTCCGACCACATTCAGCTCCACTTTGAGAAACGGAGCAAAGCAAACTGTCTGAAGAGCCACTTCCTGTTGTGTACTTAAGATCCCTGTCATGTGATAGTGTTGGTTGCAGCGGCGGCGGGAGGCCGCTGCAGGGAGAGGGAATATGGTGGCGCTGCTGATCTTGCTGATGTGAACACGACTCCCCCCGCCGCCGCCGTCTCTCCCCTCCACCTCAACTACCACCCTTATTGTGTAAAGTGTCGACTCAGCCGCTGTGGCTTCAGAGCACCCCTCCCCGCCCCCGCCCCCGCCCCCACCCACCGACAGGCTCTGTACGACTCATGCAGAATCAGAGTGTGGCACATGTGCATTGCTGCTGGTGCAACAGTAGCTACACTGTTTTTTACAAGAGATAACAAGTTTTCTACATCTGCAGTTGATGTTGCGGTTCAGGAATCCGTCAGATAAATAGAGTCCAGATATCGTAAACATTGTTCTTACTACTTTAGAGTTATTGTGGTTGTTTTTGGCAGCGTTAGCTATAAAAACATCAAATTCAATTAAAGTCTTATTTAATGATCACCATAATGAAGGTACACCTTCCTTCTTCTGACACATATAGTTCACCCCAGCTGTGTGTATTCATACACTGATTGTCTCTGAGAACTATTCTTCAACTATTAAGACATTTTCCGTATCTTTTCTCATCCTGCTGTCTTTCTTTTTTTCTTTCAGGTGGATGATATTCATGCAAGTCCTGCCAGAGCTGGAGATACAAACCAAAACCTGATATGAAGAAACCCGCAGGATTAAAAGCAACAATGGGGCAACTCTGAAGCAAAGAACTCTCAAAACTTCCCCGTCTCTGATACAATGATGTCCTGAAAGTGGGAAATCTTTTGAAGAGATTGTGAAATCTCTTTTATAGATTATGTGCAAGGTGTTTCTACCTTTTATGGATTGACCAGCTGACGATGGATCCGCTGTGTGGAAGTCATTAACTCGACTAAACCCGCTGCTTTGTACGCAGCTTGGATGATTGAAGGAAGAGAACATTTTAATTGACCAGCAAAAGCCTCTCGAGATCTCCCTAGATGTGCAGCTGCAGATAGCAGTAGTTTCAAGAGTTAGCGAGCTTGCGAAAGGCCAGGTAGACAGGGTAGTTTTTTTTAAACACCATGAACGCTAGAGACAGCGTGGCGGTGATGGAGACCCGGGCAGGAGGTCAGAAGGAGAAGCTGAGCGTGGACAAGGCCAACGCCGGGAAAGAGATGGACGGAGAGGACGACAAGGTTCCCGGGGCGTACGACTGCAACATCTGCGGACGCAGCTTCCCGTTCCTCAGCTCTTTGTCGCAGCACATGAGACGCCACACTGGCGCTCGCCCCTACAAATGCCCCTACTGCGACCACCGGGCCTCGCAGAAGGGCAACCTGAAGGTCCACATCCGCAGCCACAAACTGGGCACGCTGTCCAGCCACCACTCCAACGAGGACGAAGAGGGCGGGGCCGAGGAGGAGGAGATGAGGGTGTCGGAGGGCCTCGACGGGGAACCAGCCCGACCAAGAGCAGCTCTGCCTGCAACCGCATGATCAACGGGGACGGCGGCGAGGAGAGCCGGAGGAAAATGCCAGCGAGGAGCATGAAACGGGAGAAGTCTGCGTCTGACCAGCGGCCTTACTGCTGCCGTCTGTGCGGCTACGAGGCCCAGCGGGAGGACCAGCTCCTCAGCCACATCGAGAAGGTACACATAACGGCCGACGCAGAGGAGGAGACGGCCGTTAAAGAAGAGGCGGTGACCGAGCCGGACGCCATCCAGCCCCAGAGCGACGGGACGTTCCCCTGTGAGACCTGCGGACAGATCTTCTCCCAGGCTTGGTTCTTGAAGTCGCACATGAAGAAACACGCGGGGATCCTCGACCACTGCTGCCGTATTTGCGGGAGACGTTTCCGCGAAGCCTGGTTTCTCAAATCTCACATGAAGACGCACAATACCAAATCCAGGTCAAGGTCGAAGGCGGAGTCGGCTGAACATCCAGTCACCATCAACGACGTGGCCCAAGATCCGGATATCGTGGCTAACTCAGTTACATCTGTTTATCAGGTCTGCTCCAAATGTGGGAACCTGTTTCACTGCAGAGAGAGCCTGAGAGCCCATGAAAAAGTCCATAGTCTCAGCTATGGCCGGAAACCCCTCAGCCAGTGCAGGCCGAGCGACGACGAAGACTCCCCAGCAGCCAAAAGACGTTTGCTAGACTACTTAAGCCTCCAGCCCGTTGAAGGGAAGACCCCGGATGAAGAGGAGGACTGTGAGAACAAGATCCTGGGTCAAAGAATCCCAGAGCTGGATCCGGTTTGCAGTTACCAGGCCTGGCAGTTAGCCACTAAAGGAAAGGTTGTGGAGCCAGTGGAGCCCAGCTACAAGGCCTCCTATGGGGGAGGAAGCATGGGGGAGGAGGCACTGGCCGGAGCCGCCGTGGTCTTCGAGAAGGAGAGCAGCCGGTACGTCCTGCAAGGCCAAGAGAAACGCGGCTCGGGCAGGCGCAGCAGCTCGGGGTTGGGAAGCCACGCGTCCTCGGGGGACCGGACGCCAGAGAGCCTCAGCGACTCGGAGTACCGACCCTCGTCCCGGCAGGACAAGCGGAGGCCGTCCCAGTCGCAAGCTTCCTCCAAGACCAACGAATGCTTCGAGTGCGGCAAGGTGTTTCGCAGTCGGCATCAGATGATAGTCCACCAGCGGGTCCACAGGAAGGACGGCGGCCGGGCGTCGCTGGGGGACAAGGAAAGGACTCCAAGAGACGAGCGATGGGGATCGACGAGCGATCCGGAGTCAGGCTCGCCCAGTCGGCCGAGCACCCCGGGGTACGGAGACTCTCCACCGGCCTCCACTCTCGGAGACCAGGCTTCTGAGATGGGAACATCCAACTCTGGAGAGCTGGCAGGTCAGTGAGCGACTCACTTCATCTTTTTTTTGTGTTTTTTTCTTTTTTTTAATCTTACACTGCCTTGAAATAATCACAAAAATTGCAATCAGGGCAACAATGTGTAGACAATGGAAAAAAAATTCTGTGCTTTCAGGATCTCAAATGATTAGAAAAAAATAACTGGGTTGAAGGCTATAAAATGGATTATTACTTTGGGGAGTTTTGTTTACTAATCATCAACATTGAGGCCTAAATCCCAGTCGGGGGAGATGCCAGTGATACATGGGGGTCATGAAGCTGTCTTGTTTTTAATGGGTATGACTTTTTTAGAATGCACTGAAAATAGATGAATCAGAATTTCATTCGTTTGTGTAACAAAACTAAGTTTACAAATTTACATTAAATGTGTATAGTTTATTTAGAAAAAAAAATCAGAACTGAATTAATCTTTTGTGGTGTAAAACTGGCGGATGAGAGCTTGAAACTGCAGATGAAGTTACACCAGTCCGCCAAACACCCCGAGACGGTGCGTAAACCCCACAAGTCTGTCCTCATGGAAAAAGAACTCCTTGTTACAGAATATAACAAAGAAACTATTTCATATAAAATGTGTTATGATGTTCCTTCAACTTTGTCTTGTCACTGTACAGGGTGAGGTGTGGGCGCGGTTGCATTAGATTTACAGTGTGAAAAATTTGAGTCCCTCAAAGAAAAAGGTTGGGAACCACAGCTTTAGTCGATGCCTGTTTGTTTCTGACCGTTGTGACTCGATGCTACTCGATGCCATGAATCAGGAGAGGAAAATGTGTAGAAACGCTCTGCTGGCGTGCTGGTGGCAGAACTGACTGCCGGCCTTTTCAAGCCTCCCACTCAGGCCTCTGTCACTTTGTAGTAAACATCTGTTGATGAAATGGGCTTTGTGAAGGTGCAGCTCATGAGATGGAGTGGAAAGTGGAGCCCCCGTGTGGTTATGTATTGGAATTACACCAAAGTGGCCTATAAAAAGAGCGTTGAATACAAATGCCATCAAATATGGTCAATAAAGTTTGATCGCCACTGGGGAGCCCGTTTACGGCGGTGCTGTTATTGTCTGTCACAGAAACACTGTAGTTAGCAGTGAAATGAAACTTTGTGCCTTTCAGTAGCATGGCAGCAAAGCGGGGAGCATTTTTGGAATACCTATCATTTTTTCACCTCCACAACCAATAAACATTGTGGAGCAAAAGACGAAAACCTCACCATGCAAGGGCAAACCACCATAATCACAGCTGAAACGCAGGGAGGCTTCCCTGTGTTTTTACAGCGCTCTGTCTCATCTTTTGAACTCGCTGAAAACTCCATTCGCACAGACCAGAACAGTCAACAACAAAGACTCATACTGATTGTTTCTGTTCTTCCCTGCTCGCACAGACATTCAAAAATAGGAGCAGCATTTCTTCAGGCCTGATCGAGCTGTGTGCTATTTCAGGTCTTCCTGTCTCAGGAAACTCCCCTTGCCCCCCCTTAACTGCGTGTGAATATGTTTTTTTTTTTTTTTTTTTTTTTTGCTCTCTGTTTTATGTCTCAGCTATGAAAATATGTTTGTTTCCTCTATTTTCCGCCATGACACGTACACATTTCAACAATCAGGAGCATGTGTGAAAACATCTTCGACAGTCTGATACTCTTACGACACCGTTAGTTTTATTTATTTTTTTATTAGCACAGTGAGGAATTCACTCCCACTACTACAAGAAATGACTAAAATGACTCGTCTTAAGATATTCTGTCTTCTCCACGTGCAGATTGTGGTTAGCGTCCCTCCTCGTCCCCCGCTGGCTCTTCCCTAATCTCTAAGGTTACCTCCTGTGACACTTCCACTGTCACTCATCCACTCTTCTTACATCCGAGGCCGCCTGGCTGCCTGATGTCTGAGGGATTGGTTATTTATAGTGTCACCTCCCATTGGAAGGAGGATGCAGGGATTGGCGAGGAAGACTCAGAGGACACCTCTCAAATCATCAAATATTTCACCGCTACTGAAGCTGGTTGCATTTTTTTCTCTGAATACAATACTTTTGTCTGAATTACAAGTGTAATCTGGATAAACATTTGAATTATTTGTTGTGTAAAGCTCATGGCACATCTATGTTCCTGTTTGTAATTCAGATAAACACAGGAATAATACAAATTGATAATAGTAATAATAAAAAACACACACAGGTCCTGCCAGTAAACTGACCTTGGCATGGTGTGTGAAGCTGTGTGTGTTCATCCCTGCTGCCAACAGGAAGTCAAATGAAAAACAGATGGCAGGTTACTGCTGTTGTGATGATGAAGAGGAGGGGAGGAGGTATTGGAGAGCAGAACCATCTACTGCTCATTGAGTATTGGATGATGGTTGTGTGGTGATGCAGGAGTCTGATTTTATACTGAAAAATTAGGAATTCATATCATGATGCCTCTTCAGGAGTACATGGCTTCCAACCTGAAAGCCTGAGACTATATTCTGCTCGGTTCAACCACTGCTCCATCAACGTGGCACTTTAAATTCCTATAACATGAGAAAACATTCAAACCTTCTAAAACAGAATAATAAAAACATCTGAGCAGTAGGAAACCTCCACACGCAGGTGTGTCTGCCATTGAACTTTGATATAAATATTTCTTTTCTCTCAGTTCTTGCAGAAAATGAGCACAAAGTTTTCCAGTAACAACAGAAAGGAAATTAACTGGAAGTCCTACAGCGCCATCTGGTGGGAAGTTTGAACAGCTGCACATTAAAGATGATTAATGTGTTCGGAGGTGGACGCACAGGCCAGAATAATTCAATTCCAACATGTGTCTCACAAGGAATAAATCAGATACGCCGCATTAGACTTGATAATCCAACTAAAAAATGTGTTGTTTTCTAAAACTGCAAGATTCTGTTGGTGTAGTATTTTGTTTTGTTTTCTAACACAGCAGCTTTAACCTGTGATGGAAAGATGGACGCTTACGTTTCACTGCTTCACACCAGATGCATCATAATAAAATAATATAACTGATATGAAGACAATCTTTCACACTGAGCAGTGCACACCTTCTCAAAAGTACAGTTTGTTTGTTAAACAAATGTGAAGCAGTATTGCAGCAGTATTCCGTTTTTGTTGACAAAATGTATGTTTCTTGTAAAATTACCACCAATATATTGAGTACTGACAATTTGTAATGAGTTGCAACAAATGTTGCTTTATTTAAATTGTACTTGAGTACAAGTGAAATAATTATTAGTTACCTTTTAACCTCATATTGTTACTTTGTTAATAAATTATATTATGTTCAATTCACCTGTATAAAGAAAGTTAGGTTAAGATTTTCCAGAAAAACAGCAAAGTCCCAGGTTTTAAAAACATTCAAGGCTAGGGTTGTTAATATAAATGAGATTTTTCTCTTTTAAAAGAATTAAACCATCAACTGGAAACACGCTTGTCAAAAGGCTTGAAAACAAATTAAAATTCATGACACGTCTCAGTGTAGACATCTGGTTTTAAAGCAGCAAAGAAAATGAAATTCAGTAAATGAAACGTGTTCCAAAAATTACCCATAAAACTACAAGTACTCTAAAATGCTGCCGAATTGCTCACTTCCAGTCCTGATGAGTAGAGGATTATTCAGTGAAGAGGATGTTGAATCATTGAGAAATACTGCAGCCTGCTGGCCGTTGGTCTGAACTACATCAGGTGGTTTTCTCACTCTTGACTCTCCTGTTGTTTCTGTCCCTCCAGATGAAAAGCCTTACGTCTGCAGCCTGTGTGACTTCGTCACCGCCGAGTCGCAGGTCTACCTGAATCACGTCCGCGTCCATCATCCGGCGGCGTCCAGAGACGGCCCCGGCGCCGGGCCGGACCGAGGCAGCCCCTCCGACTACCCCAAACTGAAGAAAGCTCTTCTCCAGGGGATGAACCACTCCGCCTCCCCTCCCGCTTACCTCTCGGCCCGATCCTCTCCTCTGGACCCCGCCATGACCCCCGTGGATCTGTGCGTGAGGGCCGAGGGCATCAGGGGCGTGGCCCCGTCGGCGTCGGACAGGAAGAGCCTCCCCTCTCACAAGTGCTCCTTCTGCTCCCACTCCACCCGCTACCCAGAGGTGCTGTGGATGCACCAGACCGTGGCCCACCGCATCAACAGCAGCAGCTCCAACCTGGCTCCCAAATGGGCTCCGAGAAACAACCTGAAGGGCTCCCGGGACGGCTCGTCGTCCTCCAGGAGACGCACCGGACCGCCGCCGGTCCTGGAGGGGAAGGAGTGCCAGCCGCTGCCCCCGCTGGCGCGCGCCCAGCGCACCCGGCCTCCAGCCGGCTCCGCCGAGGTCCAGAAGAAGAGCCGGCCGGCCACTCACGCCGCAACACCGTCGTCGTCTTCGACGCCCTCGCGAGGCTCCTCCTCCTCCTCCTCCTCCTCCTCTTCCTCCTCCTCTTCCTCCTCCTCCACCTCAGCCGGGAGGGTTCCCATGCGGCCGGGCGGCAGCGCCGTCAGGCACGCGGACGAGCAGAGCCACCAGGCCCGCTTCAGACCCAAAGCGGACGCCTACCCTCGAGGGAGCTCCCTCTCCTCGTCCGGCCCGTTAGAGAAGCACACCGGCGCCCCGTCGCGGTCCTCGGCCCCGAGTCCCGCCGCTGCCGCCTCCAGAGGGCCCGACCGCTACGCGATGCCGCAGGAAGGTCTGGGCTTCATGCTGTCCAGCAAGCACGGCCTGGCGGAGTACAGCCGGGCCCGCGGCCCGCCGCACCTCCACCACCACAACCACCACCACCAGCCACTTCCCAACTCCCACGGCCTGGGCCGGCTCCACACTACAAGGCCCGGCGCCGCCGTCAGCAGCAGCTCCGCCATGAGCCACGGCTACGGCGCCCCGCAGAACCCCCCCTCCCCCTCCCCGTCGTCGTCCTCCTCCTCCGCCTCGTCGCTGCCCGCAGAGGCCCGGGGAGACGTCAAGCAGGAGCCGATCGCAGAGGCGCCGGAGATGCAGCACGACATCCTCAGCTTCCTGAAAAACTACAGCCCGCACGAGCTGGCGGCGCTGTACCACCGCTGGGGCGCCGCCAACGCCCTGCTGGACCCCACAGGTGAGCCCTCAGAAAAAAGTTCCTGAATTTCGTTGATGAAAATCTGAAAGAGCTCCTTTCGGGAAAGTCTCTGGCAGTGAGCACGATAGCCCGGCGTCCCGGCGTAGGAGGAAATGTCAGATGTCAGGAGGTGTAGAGGAATGCTTTCCAGCCACTGAGCCACTCGTTTCTGAGCGGAGCTGATCGCGCCTGACAGCCTAACGCAGGAAAAAAAGACCAGCAGGCCCTAAATGTAGGAGCCGTGTAGAATAGGTACCGGCCTTGCCTCACACGCTACGGCTCGCCATCTGGCAGGAAGTGATTGACAGGCCCGGGCGCCGCTCTGTTCTGATGAGGGTTTTAATAATGAAGAGGAGATCCATTAAATGAGCGCGCACATGTGTTTGTATCTGGGGCAGCATGTTTGTCCATATGTGCTGGGTGTTTCAAAAGGAATGTGTGTGCGTGTGTGTGCGTGTGTGTGTGTGTGTGTGTGTGTATGTGTGCGCGCTTTTTACATGAAAGACGTGCGAGAACCTTTGCTACTCTCAGGTCTGCGAGGCATGCCTAGTCTCCAGCTCCACTCTCCCAGAAAGCTGTCACAAACTGTTTAGGTCAGGGCTCCGCCTGACGAGGGCCTCGCACAGATGCGAGCGGAGGGAGGCGAAACAGAGGGAGAGGGAGCGGACGGGAGCGGCGGGGAGAGCGAGATGAGACAGAATAATTACCCCACCAGCTGCTTTGGAAATGGTCATTACCGAACATCCGTATTATTTGCCCATTTTCGGCTGTGTCTCCGAGGTCAAGTGGGGCTGCGCGGAGCCAGGGGTCAGAGACAACAGCCCCAGAGCAGACGCATGACATCGCTGTCAGCCGTCCAGGCGCATATCGTCACGAGCTGCCTTAGCCCTTTGAGTCACATGCTATAAAGTGACCTTTTTTGAGCAACTGAGTCTTTCTCCCTCTCTCTCTCTCTGTAATCGCAGTATGTGCGCGTTGGCTTGTGCTCGCCGTCCAGCTCTGTCTTGTCTTTCATTAGTGCATCAGTGAGAAGGGCTGGCGGCCCGCAGTACAAGTGGAGTATCCAGAGGCCAGCAGCCAGGCTGCCAGAGACACTCTCTGTCACCTCCTCCGCCTCCCCCATCCTCCTTGTCCCTGCTGCGTATCACCCCCCCACCCCCCCCCCCCCCCACCCCTCCCCCAACAGGCTGAAAAAAACAAAAAACAAACCTCACACACAAACATACAACTCGTGCCCAGGTATATGCCAGCATCTGTGCTCTGGGTGTTCGTGTTGGTAAAGCACCTCCCCTTCAATCCCCGAGGCTTGTTATCTGTCAGCAAGAGAGGTCAGAGGACTGTGTGTGTGTGTGTGTGTTTGTGTGTGTGTGTGTGTGTGTGTGTGTGTGTGTGTGTGTGTGTGTGTGTGTGTGTGTGTAATGGTCCGAATGTCATTAACTAGACCCGGCCATCTTTAAATGCCTCCTTCCTCCAGCGCTCACACAGGACCTGGAAGACGGATTGCAGACGTACATGAGCGACGTGTCTTCATTGCACAGTTATCTAAATTATGAGGATTGGCCGTCCTCCACGGAGCGTTCATTACGCTGAGAGTCTGCTCTGTTAGCCTCTCAGTATGCATTGCATCTGCTTTGCCAAACACAGTCGGGCTTCCCGTCCCTTAACAATTAATTTCCCGGTGGCACTTCTCTTATAGCGCCTCATTATAGTTTCAGAGCTCTCATTAGCCTGCGAGGAGCTAAAACTTGCTTTAGATTTTTTTTCTTTCTTCTCAGGTTTCAGATCTATAAGTTAAATCCATCTATCTATCTATCTGTCTATCTGTCTGAAATATCAGGTGAACTCGAAGGAAACTTTAAGTTCATGAAAGTTAAAACAAAATAACAAAAACAAATAAAACATTGCAGCTTTAACATTTCCTGCTGTCATGTGACAGGATTCATAACCTTTAAGAGCATCAGAATTCAACAAGTTACCTCTCTTTGCCAATAACAAGTAAAGGTGACCGGACTTACTGTGGCGTCGGTGTTGTATGTTTGTGTGTGTGTGTGTGTGTGTGTGTGTGTGTGTGTGTGTGTGTGTGTGTGTGTGTGTGTGTGTGTGTGTGTGTGTGTGTGTGTGTAAATGTGGAGTTTGTGCGTCACTATCTCTTTTGGAACACACACATACACACACACACACACACACACACACACACACACACACATATATATGCAACTTTTGGAACACATGCACATGCCTACACACACACACACACACACACACACACACACACACACACCTGACATGTGACACACGGGCAGCGGAGCGGGCACATCACAGCCGGGGCGTTTTAATTGCCTGTAATTTATGCGGTGTGTGTGTGCCGCGTGTGTCTGGTTGTCAGACTCTGAGATGATGCTGTGTGACAGCTGCAGTCCAGCCCCCGGAGCGAGCCGCTCATAATGACACATTAGACATACTAATGATGCCTGCGCGAGTCCACTACTGATGCTGCCTACCTGCAGCCGGGCTCGGCGCCGGCGTGCGCCCACGCACCATCCCTGACCTTTCAGTCTCTGTCCACGGCCTGCAGACGCTGCGAAAGAGGGCCGGAGAAGCCGGCGTCCACGTGTTGACGTGGACCAGAGACCAAATATGGCTGAATTCAGATACATGATTTGATGAAATCTCTCCTCTGTGTCCTTCTCCTGTTGATCTGAACTGCATTATGACCACTGAAAGGTGAAGGAGCGCCGCTGACACGTGTGTGTGTGTGTGTGTGTGTGTGTGTGTCTCCTGTGTTTGTTTGTGCCATCAGGAATGTTTCGGTCGCTCATGCGGCAGGGGCAGTACTTCTGCCACGAGTGTGGGAAGAGCTTCAGTCAGCCCAGCCACCTGCGCACTCACATGAGGTCCCACACAGGTAAATACGTCAAACACACGCACGCACGCACACACGCACGCACGCTCACATACACACACACACACACACACACACACACACACACACACACACACACACACACACACACACACGTTGGAAAACTTTCCTCTAAGACCCCGTCTGCTCTCTGACTCAAAATATCACTATTTGATTAATATACTTTTTTTTTTACTATTTTGATTTCCCCCATTTACACGACATTTAAAACGAAAGCGCAGTGTTTTTTTCCACAAATGCAGTACCGTTTTGTTTTCTGCTTCCATGTGAACCTACAGCAACCACATCATTTCCAGTGTTTGTGCCTCTGTAGACGTCAGTTTCAAACATTGTCATGTACACGTGAAAATTTTCTGAAGCGAAAATGTGTAAATGAGGCGTTTTCGCTTGTTGAACTGTTGTGCAGCAGGACCTGAAATATTTGGAGATGAACAGCTACAGAATAGATAACCACATGTTGATTACTGTTGTCATCAGGGATGAGTCCATTCACATTTTTTTCACTTCTGAAATCATGAAATACCTGAATTTGGATTTCTAGCGATACCAAAGCTGCTCTGATTGCTTTAATATTATTATTATCATCATTGTTGATTTTAGATGAGACTTTAATCCCAGATTGCCTGTAAGAAAGTCAGGAGCATACTCCCACTCTGGAGTCTGTGTACTTTTATTCGACATGTGCAAATGTACTTTTGTTAACCTCAGATGAGGCAAAGCGTGGGGCCCTGCAGCCTGACCCCGGGTCGGAGACCCTGTTGTAGAGGAGAACTGCTGGCTAATGGAGGTGTAAACGTTTTTCTGCGCACAGACGTCAGACCCCTCGCAGCTCCATCCACACAAACCCCGACATGAGATGTAGAAAATATATGCAAGAGTGTGTGTGTGTGTGTGTAGTTTGGCTGTGTGTGTGTGTGTGTGTGGGGGGGGGTTATCACATTCCCAACAATATTTCATGGTCTGCCTCGGTGTGCGTCCGCCACGTCCCCACACACCACCCAAATAAATCAGAGCAGATCTTTTTTGTTGGGCTGAGTGTGACAGGCGGTCTGTGAGTCCTTCCCCGCCCTGGGCCGGGCAGCTGTCTCTATTTTTTAAACGGAGACGTGATTTGCTCCGGATACTGACCTGTGACAAATTGTATACATTATTAATCACATGTCAATTAGAGAGATGGAATTGTGCATTCTAATGAAGCAGAACAGCATTTGTCCACGCCAAACCTCCCCAGTCCATTTGCATGCATCCCGGTGCCACTCGTTGAACGGCCCGATTCAGACATCCTGGCTTCTTCAGCCCTTCTCCCTCCCCTGACCTCTGACCTCTCTCTGATCCTGCTGCATATCACCTCTCCTTCCTCCGCGCTGCCGTTTCTCGGTTTCTCTACTCTCTCCCTTGTATTCCTCTTCCCGGCTGCCTGCTCCTCCTCCTCCTCCTCCTCCTCCTCCTCCTCCTCCTCCTCCTCCCGTCCTGTCACGTCCATCAGTCGGGCCTGGCGGTGATGGCGGTAGACAGTGAGATAAGTAGCTTCTTTATTGAGAGTGTGAATGATATGTGGCACAGCCAGTGATTCTAAGTGACAGAGGCCAAATGGTAAGTGATGCAGCGCTCCAGCTCCACCACCCCCACCCACCCCCCAGCCCCGCTGTAAACACACACACACACACACACACACACACACACACACACACACACACACACACACACACTCACACACACACAGACACAGACGCAGTCAGTGCTGCCACGCGCAGCCTCTGTAAACACCGGCTCTGGCTGTAATTAATGTTGTCACCGGCGGTCGTCGTCAGCACGGACGTGCACGTGCAGAAAAGGCCAGCCACCCCGAGGCCTCCATTAACATGCGTCATATTAAATCAAAGGACTCGCCTCCACCAGGTTCCATCATCATCATCATCATCATCATCATTGCCATCCTCCTCCTCCTCCTCCTCCTCCTCATCGTCACTGCCAGCTCGCCTCTATTAACCAGGGTGCTGGTGCTGTTGTGTGCGGGTGGTGGTGGAAGAGAGACATTAAAACAAACAAATAAATAAAAAAAAACAACAAATGCTTGTGTGGATCTGGTAGAGCGTTTAACCAAATGCCCTCCTCCTCCTCCTCCTCCTCCTCCTCCCCCTCCTCCCCCCTCGTCCTCCTCCTTCTCCCCCCACAGTTGGGTTTGATTTTAACGGACTCCACAGAGGTACTGACGCTCACACCACCACCGCTTCTGAAGCTCCCAGACAAGTATGTGGCACAATGGCTAATCACCGGGCTCCCTCATCGCTTCTGCATGTTTCTGATTGACTCTGTCTCACCTCTGCACGTGTGTGTCTTCGTGTGTGTGTGTGTGTTTACACAGTGATGCCCATCTCTGTATGATTTTTTTATTTATTTATTTATTTTTTTGTCGCTTCCTTTTGTTCGCCTGGCATTCCTCCCATGCTGCAGGATCACTCCTGACACCAACGTGCACGTCCCGCTTCACTCTGATAAGCTTCAGATTGTTACTGACTTCTTCCTTCGTGATTGTATTCTGAGGATGGGTTTGATATGCGAGCGTTTCCCTCGTCAGACGTGTTTTTATCTCTTCACTTCAGAAAAATAATGAAATTTAACCCGTGGCTACTTCAGAGCTCGTTTTTGAACTTGTTAAAATCAAGAAAGGTGGTTGAAATGATGTCTGCTGCCAGTGTCTAACACTCAAACTAGTCGCTGGAAATAAACCTGATGATTATTCATTTGAGTATTTCTGTCGCCGTCTTGCCTTTGTTGGCTAATGGAATGCTTTCTGTGAGCATTAATATCAGGCTGAACCCCTCTCCAGTTAAAAAGACACTCAATTAAATCAGGGAAGCTGCTAATGTGAAGCCAAGCAGCTCTATTTTAGGATTATGTGACATTTATTTCCATAGTTTAACTTGAAAATATTGTTTTTTTAGGGTTAGGGTTAGGGGTGTCAAACATAAGGCCCGTAGGTCCAAACCGGCCCGCAAGAGGGTCTAAACCAGTCCGCCAAGCAAATTGTAAAAATTTCAAATAAAACATTGGGCTTTTTTGTTGAGGTTTGTTGAGAAAACTGTCAAAATTGAGCAGAATTTATGGTAAAGTTCTGGTAAACATGATCCCTGATACATATATATATATATGTGTTATCTGAAGACTTTAAGTTTAATTTTTAACGACCATGGCGCTGTCTGTTCACACCATATTTATTACTTTCTGAAGTTCTGTAGAAGTGGATCTTGTGATAATAGCTTGTCAGTCCAGCCAGCAGGTAAAAGACATCATTTCAGGTGGTTGTGAATTTCTCTAATGGGCGGATTATATGAGCTGCGGCCTGTAAACCATCACTTTAAACTATCCTCCCTGCCCTGCAGGGAAACACTGGCTTTCCTTGGTAGAATTTACTGTATCTCTTCAGCGGCTCCTGGTGAACATATCAAACTTCATCAGAAGTCAAAAGTAGGTTTTAGCTCTCAGCGCCGAGCGTCGGGAGGCTGGAGGTAACGTGACGGGTTGATTCATGGCTCGGTTCAGCCGCTCAAACATCCGTAGGCTGCGCTTCTGCTCATGCTTTCACCGTTCTGCTCACATTTGGAGCGAATTCACTGCTCCCTGCTCCGAGATTTGCTTTTGAACACATGATAAAAAAGTAGTCGTAGACAGTAGTAAAAAAAGTATTTAGTGAAAGACTGAATATATGTTTTATTTGGAAGTGAGAGCCTTGAACCGTTTTTCAGATTAAACTAAAAGCTCAAATCAAACATTATGTGAGTGTTGAAGGTTATCGCCGCTACTTTACAGTTGGGGGAGGGACTTTACTTTATCAAAGCGAGAATTAGAGGCCAACTTTTAAGTTACTGCAGTGTAGGTAAACACACACACACACAAACACACACACACCTGTAACAAACCTAGACGTCAGCCTCAGTGTTCTCAGACTTGAGGAACAGGGATTGATGGGAAGTTGGATCTAAATCTGCTCTGCTTTGACGTTCGGAGGGAGCTGCCATCCACACGCTGCGCCTCCGTCTTAATTAATCTCACACACACACACACACACACACGCACGCACACACTCGGATTTACCGCACTGTATGAATGATGGGAGCGGCGCTGCGGAGGGGTCCAATTAGATGTAGTGTTGACGCTGCTTTACGGTGACGATAACCTTTAGCATAATGTAGTGCGGCGGGCCCGTCAGCCACGTTTCCCTCGCAGGACGATGTCGTGGAGGTTCTCGCTTTCCTCTCACGTCTCGCCCTCGCCGTCTTTCCAGCTGTTTCGTTTGTGTGTGTATGTGTGTGTGTTGAGGTGTGTTTTTTTTCCCCCCCCTGCGTGATTAATTAGACCTTTTTTTGTTGTTTTTATCTCTTTCTTCCTCCCTCGCTCCCCCCTTCCTTCCCCTCTATTTCTTCTCTCTCTGTTGCTTTCTGATGATGTATGATAACAGCTATATTTCCCCGTTTCTTCTTCGGGGAGAAGGGTGCGGGGAGGGGCACGGGGAGTCATTTGTTTTGCCGCTTTGATATTCTTCCATTTATCAAAATGATAATTAGGTGCAATTAAATGGCACTCTCATTTGTTTTGCTCAGGTGTGTGTGGCTTATTTTTTTTTTTTTAATTTATTTATTTATTTTATTTTCTGCAGAGGTGTCTGTGCCATTGTAGGTCAGTCTAATTAGAAGAGAGTGTGTATATGTGTGTGTGTGTGTGTGTGTGTGTGTGTGATTGAGAGAAGTATAAGGAGGTAAAAGTAGGACTGCTCAGACAGGGGACGGAGGTGGAGGAGATCCTCCATCTGGGTCAGGATTCAGAACTTTTGAAGTGAAATCAGGTGGAAATCTTGAGCTGCTGACCTGCAGAGCGTCTCCCGGCTTCTCGCTGCGCGCCGTCACGTGTCTCGCTTTCTGTTCGTCTGCGTTTCCTTCCTGCTTCTATTCCCGTCGCAACAAAAACCTCATCTGTGGGCTTTTAAATCTCCCTGTATTTTCATAATGGATGTGTGTGTGGAGCCTCCTGCTAACCTTTGCGTGTGTGTGTGTGTGTGTGTGTGTGTGTGTGTGTGTGTGTTCTCCAGGGGAAAGGCCATTCTGCTGCCAGCTCTGCCCATACCGAGCCTCTCAGAAAGGGAACCTAAAGACGCACGTCCAGAGCGTCCACCATATGCCTTTTGACAACAGCCAGTACCCGGACGGCAGGAGCCTGGAGGAGCGGGGAGCGGGAGGAGGACCGGCGGCCAGTCACCCCCCCACCACATCCACAGTGACACCCGGAGACCCCCGTGACTGATAACACTGACGGAGCCGCGCCTCGTCCGGATCGAAGCCCCGAAACCTCCCGCCTCCCAGCGTCTCCCTCCCCACTCTTTCAACAGTTCTTGTAGTTTTGGGAAGTTTATTTTTCACCGTACGGACTTTTATTAAAGCGTCGCGAGGGTCTGATGCGGACATGAGGAAAAAAGAAGAGAGATCACCAGTGATACTTCTTTTTTTAAAAAAAAAAAAAAAACATGGAAGCCCTGAAAATTCACCTCGCCTCTTGCTGCCATTTTGGAGGTACCCAGAAGTGAAGCTGCCGAGTGCAAGCTTTACCTTAAGAAGTCGAGAAAACAATAAGTGAACATGCATTTTAATCAAAGACTGCGGCGATGCATGGCTGCTGTAGTTTCCCCCCTTAATCCTTAATTTTTTTTAATTTTTTTTTTTTTTAGCTTTATTGTGCAAGTTTGTGCATTCCTCAGGACACCAACAACAAGCAAGAAAGAGACGTCCGTCAGCAGACGGCTGGCGCGTCCATAGAAAACTTGCATCTTCTCTTCTGCCTGTGTGTCTGTGTGTGTGTGAATGTGTGTGTGTGTGTGTGTTTCAAGCTGGAGTGTGTTAAACTGACTTCCCTTGACTCCGAGGTGCAGCGGTGGGAGTGCAGTGACCACCGGGTGGCTGTGAGGAAGAGGAGGAGGAGGAGGAGGAGGGAGGAGGGATAGAGAGAGGAACAACGCTAATGGGGGTTTCTGCTTTAGTGCTCATTAAAAGAAAAAAAAAGTGTGCGTTTTTAATAGCCAGTATAAATGAGCGTACCGGTTTTATGGCCGCTCAGTTATTGTCCATTTAAGAGGAAGGGACTGAGTGAGGTTTTCCTTTCATGACTCAGTCATGTTCGAGTGTTTCCCACTCCGGCCCGGTCCAGACCGCGTCCTGTTTAAAGTTTAAACTCCTGCCGCCACTTCCTGGTCATCACCAACCAAACACAGCCTTTGAAGGAGCTCAGCAAATAAATCACAGAAAATAAAGCAAACAAATAATGATTGAAATCCAAATACTCGCTATTTTCGCTCAGAAGACTTTAAAAGAAATCAAGAGCTCCTCTGAGCTCCTGTTGGTTAAAATCACTTCAGATAACTGTTTTTCTGACCAGACTGAACGTTGCTCCTTCAGCTTAACCCCGGCCTGAGCAGAAATACCAACTCGTGATTGTGTCTGCGGCAGCAGACTCCAGTGAACCCGACCGTTCTTTGTTCTCTGAGTGGACACTGGTGCCAAATCGGACTGAACTCCATCAAATCGTTGGAGGACTTGGAGAAGTTCTGGTCCATCCAAAACCCGTCAGTCACATTGATCCTCGACCCAATGAGTGTGTGTGTGTCAAGTTTAATGAAATGAGACGGACATTTAGACTTTCAAACTCCTGGCCGACTGATTTTTGATACAATTCTCCACGTTTTTGCACAAATGTCACAAACTCTGAACGGAAGACTGCGAGCCGGGGAAATCCAACCCTCCATCAGCAACAGGAGACGCATTGAGCGTCAATGCAGAGCCGATTTGAGTCCCTTTAGAACGTCTACCCGGACTAATGATCCATCAGTCCAGGTCCTTGAATGGCGATGTGGAGATTTGCATTCTGGGTAGGATAAAGAGAGTGTCAGGAGGTCAGACTCTCAGAGGGATCAGGGATAAACACACAGATGAGGTTGGAGACTTTCTGAAGCCTGTTTAGCTGTCACGGCCTTAACACCCAGTGTGTGTGTGTGTGAGAGAGAGAGAGAGAGAGAGAGAGAGAGAGTGTGTGTTTTTAGGCATTTTCTTTGTGGTTGTCTAAATCTCTGTAGACGCGTCGTGGACTTGCTTCTACCTCCGACTGTTAGCTTTGTTTGCTTGGAGCCCCTTATACTTGTTACCAAAATGAAGAAAAAGCCGAGTCGGGCTGGACGAGGCGGACGGACGGACGGACGGACGGACGGATGGACGGAAGACACAGAGCAGATGAAATTCCCACCAGTTTTTCAGAGTACTGTACTTTCCATCGACTCTGGTTGCTCCACCAGTCGGTTTGTTGGGTAAAACATGCAGGACTGTGCTTAATTATGCCTACTTATACACACACACACACACACACGTGCGCGTGTGTGTGTGTGTGTGTACAGAAGGTGTGGGTAGTGAAAAATACTTGAAACGGATTCTTCTAGCCTTTGAGGTAGTGTAGTACTAATACCAATGTTGTACAGAATTCCCTTTAAGATTAACTCCTCAGTTATGAATTTCTACTCCGAAGTGTGACTTAGAGAAACAGAGACTATGAAGCAGGAGTGAGTGTCTGTAACATAAAGTGTATATCTGTAACCCACTCTTACCAAACCCTTTATCTACAGCGGTAGAAACCAAATGGCATTACTAGTGCACTTAGACTAGGTTAGTGCTTTAACCATCCTCCTGTTTGTCCGGCTCCAGCCGAGGTTTCTGTCGGAATGTCTTCTCATGGTGCCGGCTGACACACTTCGATGTAATAATCGGTTTATTTTGGTTTTGTTTTCGTTAGAGTGATGATATAGATTGGAACGATTCGTCCTGTGACGGCACAGCTTCTTTAGTGCTTTTTCTTTTTTTAAGAGTGTGTTTTTTAGTCTTTGCTAAGCTGTAGGGTTTGTTGAGTAGCTGGTGGTGGCTGTCCTCCCCGAGGGGCTGGCGGGTCTTCTTCTTCTTCTTCTTCTTCTTCTCTTCTTCGGTTGAGTTTTCATCTCTTTAAGTTGTATTATTTGTGTTTTTTTTTTTTGTTTTTTTTTGTTTTTTGTTATGAACTTCATGATTAATTTACTTTTAGAAGACTTTATTATTCCAAATGTATTTTGGTTGATATCTGTATTTATTATCACTTCAAAAAAAAAAAAAAAAAGGATGAGAGGACGGAGGCAGACAGGAGTGTTTGTTTTAATCTGATTTCTTTTCTCTGGGCTGTTTTTGTTTTTCTACTGTGTAGTTCTTCTTCTCTTTTCTTTTTCTTCTTCAAGCCAGCAAGCCGATGTGAAAGCTCTACCTCGTCTGAGCCATTCTCAGTTCTGTTACACTTTTTTTTTGTACATCATTTCAAACAGATGTAATGTCATGTCCACAATAAAGACACACAAAATAGCACCTGTTGGCGCTGTTTCATCTGCCTCCGGCGTGTTTGTTTCTGATCTGCTTCACATTAAGATGAAAACCATTTACTGCTTTTTTTGTTTTTTGGTCTCTGCGCAAAGAGCCGCAATATTGACGGGGTTTAACAAACCCAGCTCAGATGCTTCTGCGTCTCATGCTTCCTTTTTCTGCCACAGTTACTTTGCAGTAAGGGTGTCAAATATAAGGCCCCGGGGCCTGCGAGGGCCATCAGCACTCATACTGATTAAATACGGTATGGTAATTAAAAAAAAAAAAAAACACACTTTCCTTCTATTTCCATGGAGACGGACATGATTTTCACAACATTAACGTGTAAATGTGAAAGTTTTCTGTCAATAAAATGCTGAAACGAAGCATTTTCACCGAAACACCGTACAACTTACTGAAATAGGAAGACAAAGAAAAAGAGCTCTCAAATGCTATAAAACAGCATAAAGCAGTGCAGCCATGTTAAAAATGGAGATAGTTTTTAAAGCTAAATAAAAACCTTGTAAATTTCAGTTCTGAAGTTTGACCTCTCAGCCATACAAACAGCACAATTCCATTTTCATCATTGTTGTTCCACATAAAGATTATTCAGTTCTGTTTGAATGCTGACTGAAGAGTCACAGAAGTGAAGAAAAAGGAGGTCTTTATGTATTTTCAACAAGTGTTGAAATCCTCCACTCATCATTGTTGTAACTTCCCTTTAAAGAATCAAGTCGGAGCTGCACGCAGAAAAACAACTTCCTAAATGCTATAAAATTACTTTAAAACTTTAGTTTACTTAGTCTGGAAGTTGTTTCTGAGGCTGTTTCAAGTTTGAATGAGGATTACCAGCTCCGCAAAAATAAAAACATCTCGGAATTCCAAGGGAACCTGAACGCACCAAGTTCAATGTGAGACAATCTAACTGTACCTAACTCCCTAAACCGATGGTCGGAGTCATTTTTTCACCAAAATCAATTCTTATTAGACAGATCAGTGACTAAAGAGGCGGATCATCTCTGGGAAACAAAAGCATTAAACCCATCATGTTGTTTTATCCCAGCAGCATAGCAACCGAAAACTTTTCCCATTCACAATATTTCACACAATTTAGCTTTTTTCGCTTTTTAACAATTCATTTTTTATCCATTTTAAATGCTTTCTATGAGATTTGGATCATGTGTCCGGGTGAGGTGACGTTGACCACTGGAGTGGAGGAAGACGACCATCGGTGGAGCTCCGAGTCCTTCCTGCTTCAACGTCTCAAAAACCGGAGATTTCAGGGGATTTCAGGGAGAAAACTTCTCTCTCTCTCTGTCCCCTCATCACAGTGAATATGAGAAAAAGAATAGGACCAAAGAATAAAAGAGAATAAAAGAATAAAACTGCGGCGCCACATCCCTTTGAGCGCCATACGGACGCAAAAAGCAGGAAACTGAAGAATTCTAATGTCAGTCGACTTTTAAGAGAATGTCTTATTGTTGTTTTATGATATTTTCCTGTCTTTTGGTCGCTCGCCCTTAAAATGAAACTGGAGGGGACTTTTAAAGCAAAGCACCCTCAACAAGCTGATGAATTTGAACCGGAGCAGAACCTTAAAAACTGGTTTCCTGTCAGATCAATGCTTCAGGTCCTCAATACTCTGCTCTTACTGCTTAATGAGTGTGTGTGTGTGTCTATGCAAAGTCAAGCTGGATTTCAGGAAAAGAAAGTCTCCTCCAGTAAACAGGAGTTTAGTGGAAGAGTCAATTGAAAAGAACATTTCGTCAACAGCATAATAGATATTTAAAAACTCACTCGTGTTGTCATTTCTCGCTCATCTCCTGTAAAACGTACAGAACCTGAAACTCACCGCTGATAACCGGGAGGTGCTGAGTGTCGCTGAACAGAGGGTTGTGTCTCTAACAGCAGCTCATCACCTGCAGGAGGAGGTGGAGGCGGTCCTGACTGATGAGACGAGGTGAAAACAGATCAGACCCGAGCCACGCCGCCCGCTGCTGCCTTTCATAGCTTCCCTGACACGTTTGATGGATCCGGACTTTGATGCCCGGCGCCGTCGGCGCCTTGATGTCCACGTGTGGCCGGGCTGGATGAGAAACCCGCCGCCTCCAACCAGGAGGGACCACCCAGGGACGAGCCGCCGCCGCTCTGCCAGTCTCTTTCATGCTCGCCGTCGACGCGCGCCATCTGTCTGTCGGCCTGAGTGACGGCTGAGTGACGGGTTCCCTCTGAGAACATGGCACGCAGCGGTAATGCCAGGCGGGCCCGCGGGCGGAGCGGAGACTGCAGCCGCCCGTCACTCTTCCCAACCTCATCAGTCACCGGCGAGGCAGACGTGACGGCCCTGAGCTCCCGGAAAAACCTGTTCGCTGACATCTCTGCTTTCTGTCACGGCGCCGAGACGCCGGCTGACTGACTGACTGACTGACTGACTGACTGACTGGGGTGGAAAATACTCCCAACGTCAGGCCGACTCGCGTCTGATGGATAGGTGTGCCGCAGAACGCCGAATAATGTTCTTTTTTTTTCACCTCACATCTCCAGCCGTCATGAGAGAAGCTGCTGTTCCTGTTGGAAGTCTTTACCTTGACACAGGTATAACCACAGGGGGGGGGGGGCGGCACGCCGCCGCAGTCAGGATTCTCCTTGTATTTTTCTTCATAACATCTTTATAGCTTATCTGTTTGGCTTTAACTCAGATCAAACTGGTAAAGGTCTTTGAGACAGGATTATTGGATTGACATTTGTGGTGGATATCACTCTGTGTGCCAGTTTTAATGACTTTCATAAGGCGTTTTCTGAGGTGAGATGGCGAGCCGAAAACCTTTGGACTCCGATGGAAACACGGAAAGCATGCGGACACAATGCTGCGGAGGAGAAAGGGAAAGCTTCCTGCAGCATCCTTTTGATGCTCGCGACTTCACACACCTCATAAAGCGACGCTCAGAAAGCTTTTTCTGCAATAACCTTTATTCAGTGCTGCTGGAGTGCAGCAGAGACGGACTGTTATCCATCAACACACCTTAACATCTGATACTCGGCTGATCTGAGCGGCGGAGAATCCGTCTGAGTCAAACAGATGTTTTACTATTGAGACTGTGGCAGAATACAGATCCTCACTGAATAAAAGTGATGACAGCCACATTTCCAATGACTATTTTATGAAACTCCCTGGAAAAAACCTGCAAAAATGCTGCTTTTATTTATTATTACATTGTTGGCTTCAGGTATAACATCTGAGGGGCTTTGATAAAGCTATTTCAATAACAAATTTATAATAGATCAAATAACTTATTGCTCTATTAGCAGGTTACTATGCTGAAAAAGACCAAAATTATTACATTACTGTTAAGCCAACATATAGGATGTAATAAAATTCTCATTTTTTGATGAACTTTTCATCAATCAGCCTTGTTTTAGTGAGAATTTAGAGTCACGAGGATGCAGTCTTTTAAATATTTGTTGGCATAAACATGATTTGAAACTCCAAATACACAGGTCGTTTGTGTGAAGGTACATGTGAAGAAGTACCTTTATAAGTCGAAGTCACCTTGGTAAAGCTTCCACTGCCAGCAGGAAATAAACACTGGCCCATTGCCGGCCCACGGGCCACCGTTTGAACACTCCTTCATCCATCCTCAGCGTCACTTTATCCAACTTCTGAATTGGAATATGGAGAAAAAATTCAAATGTTTTAATAATCAATTCATCCGTTGACTCATCAGTGGAGTTAGTGTTGATTTCATCTTCTTGATTGTCATCCGTCCCTCCGGATCGTGTGTTTTTTTCTCTTTAGCACAAGATTTATACACGAGTGACAGAAAGTTGTGCGACAGGAGAGAATAATGTTGCTGGATATCTAAGATGTCAGGTTTTTTTTTTTAATTTTAGTACACATTAGTATAGAAATACCTCAACGGGCAGACATGAAAACCTCCCCGATGCCGCCAAAGTCCGACAAAATAGATAAATATCTGCTCAATGTGACAGTTAAATTTAAGTTACGATGCCAAATTTCTGATGTTTACTCAATATATGTTTGTATTTCACTGTATGTTCAGGAAAATTCTACTTCATAAGGTGAAAAAATAACATTTGTCTTAACTCTGCTTTTTTATTTCCTGCCCAAAGTTTCCAGCTCCCCTGCGGTGGCGCCGCCGTGTGGTCGAACCAACGCCAGGAATCAGCACACATCCTGCACTTTGATTTTCACGACTGAAAAAAGACTAAACGCAGACTCAGATTCTGGGACGCTATCCTCTGTGTATCTGTGCAGGTCTGATCCCCATCTGCCAGCAGGGAGCGCTCTCTCTCTCTAATGGCGGCTGAACGGAGGACGGCGGCGAGGCCACATCACAGACCGAGCGGCCCGCTCGTCGGTCGTCGGGTAAATACACTTAAAAACGCGGCGCGGCGTGTACGAGCGCGGCAGCCTTGACTACAGCTACCACCGGAGAGTCCGACTCCTCCGCATCGCCCAGCCAAAAGGCCAAACACATTTACAACACTTCAAGTGTCTGCGACACAAGAACGCCCTCTCCACTGTGAAATATGTAAATATTGCACTAATCAAAGGGTTGTGGAATCGCAAAATGCCACGGAAAGGTTATGACCTGGAGCCTGTGCTAATAGGGGGAGTGAGGGGAGGGGAGGGGGGGTGCGGGGGAGGCGGAGGAGGAGGGGGGGGGGGGGGGGGGGCGCTGTGGTTAGGAGGGTGGAGGAGTGACAGCTACCACAGGCGTTTCTCCTGCCTGAGGAGGACCTTCACATGCTGACCTCCGCCTCCTGCACTCCAACGCTCTGACAGTAATGAATAGGAAGGGGCTGTTTATGCATATCAAATGTTATTTACTCTCCCACAGTCAACTGTAGCCACAGAGGAAAGAAAGAGATGAGAGAGAGAGGGAGGGAGAGAGAGAGAGAGAGAGAGAGAGAGAGAGAGAGAGAGAGAGGGAGGGGAGAAAAGGCAGGATATTCCCAAAGACCGTGGGCTGCCATTAGAACAATGTGGACAAGAATGCAGAGGCCTCTGCGGTGCACTGAGGTTAATCTATCCATCGCACTGAATTACATGACATGTTTTTTGTTTTTTTTTTGGTTTGTTATGTGTGTGTGTGTGTGTGTGTGTGAGGGTATGTGTGTGTATGTGTGGCGTTTGGCTCGACTCGCTCTTAAAATGCTGCGTTGTTCGCTGCCTTGATTCTCTCGCCCGGATTTGAGGCGGCTGACAGATACGGAGCACCTGCGTTGAAAACTCGCCAGGCTCCTAAGCGAACCCGACAATGAACCCTTCTTCACATCGCTGCCCCGACGACTATTTACTTCAACTATCTGCTGCTCCTCCAAACTAAAGTCTATATCCAGAGACAGATATCAGAGGAGGAGGGGGGGCCGGGGGGGGGGGGGGGGGGATGTTAACATACATTCTAGTCATGTAACATATTTTTAAGCAGGATTAATTCTTTTCCACATTGACATGATTGGTCTTAAATAGCACAAACCTTAAAAGCCAGAGGGAGGAAAGAGCCTGAGCGGAATTATTCAAGGGAATGACGTCCGACGACAAGCTCAAGAAAATAACCTTGAGCATGAACAATGAAGAATCAGCCGCCAGAAAAGGTTTGTGTGTGTGTGTTTTTTTTTTCCTTCTGCTTCGTCCTCTTTTCTTCTTCTTCTTCTTCTTCTGGAGCGTGCGTGTCGTCGCCATCGGTTTACGGCTCGGCCTCATTTTCCATCACCCCTTTTGAGAATTAAGTTGGATCTTAAGTATGTAAATGAGAACCTATTCCAGCAGCCCCCCCCCCACCCCTCCCTCATATGAATCCCAGGACAGACCATGACATTTAACATCGGCTTCACTAATTTGTGCTTAATAGCCAAAAAGTGATTAGAATTAACATTAATGACATTTCATATGTCTCCCCTTCCACATTCATTACCCCCTCCGTGCTGCTAATGCTGGTGGCTGCTGCCTCCTCGCAGCTTAACCCCCCCCCCCCCCAACACTTTTGGCAGAAATCGTTCTGTACCCTCTTTTTTTTTTTTTTTTTTTTTTAATGTGAAGACAACAAGGAGGAAGAATTAAAGCAGAGGAGGGAGTAAAGCCTCTAAGTTGGAATCTATTCTATCGGTCACGTCCTCTTTATCAATGGACACGAGCGTCGGGCCAGATTAAGAAGTGACGGCGGCTTCTTGTTGGAGCCGTCCGATACCCTTCATCTCTTCCTCCAAACCTCACTCTGGTCGCAGTTTCCCGCAGACAAAAAAGCCGAATCGCAGAGGATAACAAAGTGTCGGTGCCCTCTCGGAGGAGATTACCGCGTTAAAACTCCGCATTGTGCCTCCATCACGCCGCTCTCCGCCCTCCGCTCTGGTGATTAGCCCGCGGTCTCCAACCTTCGCTCAAGGGCGCAGAGATTTTCTCTTCCTGGTGGGGGGTGAGGGAGGTGTGGAGGGGGGGGGGGGGGGGGGGGGTCACACGGTCCTGTGGGGAGGTGGCGGGGTAGAGCGACGGAGCGGGTTCACCGCCGGGGAACAAGTGGTCAGGACTCAGAAAACACTTTTACCCAGCAGCCATTGCATTAAAAACACACATTCAACTCCTTCTCCCATCGTTACAGCCTAAACGCAGCCAACAATTATTCTGGTGACACAAATCCTGAACAGAAAAATGTTCAGTTTGCTGAATGTCTATTTTCAACATGTTTGTGTCGGTCCGTTTGTCTTTTACATTGTTATATAACCACAAGGTTTGACTCTAAACTCAGTTGAACTCTAAACTCTCATCTTACACTTTTAACCAAAACTCACACCTCAAACTCTCAGCTCACACAGTTCATCTGTAAACTCACAACTTTAACCCCACATGTGAGTCTAAGCTTTGACCTTTGAACTCTAAACTCACACGTTTAACTCTGTATTAAACGTGTGTTTAATTATAAACTCTTATACTTAACTCTAACCTATTGATCTTATTCCACTGCACTTCATTAGTTGAGATGTTTGATACACAAAAATTAATGTTTTGTATGAGTTAACTGTTTTCAAATAAAAATGGACTCTTCTTTGCTCCTGAGAGCAGTTCTGGAAGTCATCTGTCCTTAAAAAAGATCTTGAATGGAATCACTGACAAAAATTTTAACCAAATGTAGGCGTTGAAGTCAGAATTTGGGCTGCTTGAACTTTGATTTAACATTTTTTTTGTTTGCGATTTAAATGACCACTTTGAAACAACACAAAGACAAAAAGTATAGCTCGTAATTCAGAGGTAACTGGTGGCCCTTCTTGTATTCAGGTGAGTGATGGAAGAGTAAATCTTAAAATAATAAAAAAAAATGTGAGGCAACATCAGAAAAATGCAAGTTTTTAAAGAAATCACAGTTTTGAGGAAAAGTAAGTTGAAGCACCTCTTTTGTTTACCAGAAAACCCAGATGGAGAAGAAACGTTGCAGACAAAGGAGAAAGGGAAGATATTATAGTGTGCAGTGGTAAGAAAGGGGGGCGAGCGGGAGGGAGGGAGGGAGGTGGGGGGGGGTTGAAAGGGTAAGAAGAGCTGGCGGTGATGGCGGGGTAATGGCGGCGGCCCGGCCGCTGACAGACAGGCCAATCTTCCGTCTGGACAGACTCAAGAGAGACGTGTCAGTCTGGGCCGGCACCTCGGGCCAGGCGCACCACCACACCGCTAAATGTGTATTGGCAAAGTGTCGGTGCCAATGCCATTAGCCAGCAGACTTAAATTCCCCCCTAATTTTCAGCGGCGCTTCTTGTTATTGGCACCTCGGACGGGAGGAGTGTTTGAATCCTGGTTCACTTTTAATGGATGACTGGTGGCAGTGAGCGGCGGGGACCATTTCTTATCACACACACACACACACACACACACACGCACACACACACGCACGCACGGACCTCCGCTGACACAACTCATATGCTACAGTCTGATTTTAGGTAACCTTATATCAAACCAAAGCAGATAATATCAATAAGTACATGAAACCCTTCAACTTAAAGATTGTGGTTTATTTCAGTTTTACGTGGCCTTTTAATTTGATTTCTCCTCCACTGGCCTAGAGGCTTATCTACAAGTATAAAAGTTGCCGGTTTAAATCCCTGCCCTGCATGTCTTTATACTCAATCCATGTTTACATGACAATCTTTTCAAGTGATAATGCAAAACTGAGCCTTAAATCACTGAAGATGCAAAATCCAAGGTGGACATTTTTGACAAAGCTCCACCACCTTTGGAATTGTGGGAAAAGTCTCTGTTGAACTTGGTGTAATAAGGACTAAATTAAATGTTTTTTTTTAAATATGCTTGTTTGTTTCATCTTTCCTGACTTCTACGATGTATTAGTTGAACATCATCTCACATAAAATGAGCGTTTTGCAGAAATTTCCATCCTAACCGGACAACAATCAGGTTCAGTGAAACAGCACTGTGCAGTTGGCTTCCTGTAGTTGTGTGAATATTTGCTCGCAAATTTGAACTTATGTCAGTTTTCCCTGAAAGAAGTTTCCCTGTGTTTGTACAAGTAGCGCATTGCGCCCTCTAGTGGCTGCAGTGATAATGACAGGAGCAAAGTCCTCACGGTACAACCAGTTTCCTGAAGTTCAGATGTCTCAAAACCTGTGAGTACAGGTTACCTCCCCCTCATTACACCAGCAGGACGGGTCAAATGGGGCAGGAAAAGACGAGAGGTGAAGACTTCCGGGGCATTTCCTTCAACTTTCGGCACTGATCTGAGATCAGGAATGTGCCAGTCATCTGCTTGGTGGAGCAACAAGGACACACTCGCATGAGGTCTGATTATGATTAGCATTTAATTATATTTCTTCATTTTTAGGCTTAATTCTCTGCGGATCATGATGCAAAGTGAAGGAAAAAAAACACAGAGAAGACTTTCTTTTTTTTTTTTTCTTTAACTTCCTCTTACCATCTGTGACCTAAAAACACATTAAAACAGCTCGGATTTTCATGAGCTAACGATCGTGAGGTTGTTTTGGGATCATGTGGGATTTGTAGCTTTGAATGTCTCTTTCACAATTTTACAGATCTCTCTCTCTCTCTCTGTCTCTTGCTCTCTCTCTCTCTCTCTCTCTCTTCTAGCGACATTGCCCGTAGTGCATCGGGGGAATACTAGTCTTCATCAGGCCAAGACAAACACACATGCAAAAAAAAAACCCCAACACACACACACACACACACAAGTTAAGTAACTATACACAGGAGCGACTTGGCGTGTGTGTAATTTGTATATAGTGTTTGACAACCTTGCTGGAGAAGTTTTCACCCCAGAAATGCTAAGTAGTCCCAGCAGGAGTCAGTCAGGAAGAGGAGAGGGGCTCTTTGCTGTTTAATGTATTCTTCGGCAGCCCAGAGGCCTCCAAAACGCTGCATGTCTTTACCATTCACTGTACACTCACACACACACACACACACACACACACACGCGCGCACACACACTCACATATCTGTCGGCAGTCAGGCTCTGAAGGAACACTGCTAATGGGGCTGTTTTTAATGAGCCAGGAAGAGGAGAGTGACCCTTGGAAGGTGAATATCTCTATTTCTCTCTGTATTTCGCCTCGTGGAGATGTGTGTGTGTGCGCACGCGCCCCGCGCGCCGGGTCCCTGCGAATTTACACAAAGTTGTAATATTTATCTCTAATTGTTTTTAACTGCCATAATTACTCTCGACTCTCGCCTCAGTCACTCAGTCGGCCCTCTCATCAGGAGCGAGCGTGCGAGACATCAGAAGGCAGAAATGTGTGTTTTTTTTTTTATGGTTAGACAGCCTTGCATAAATTGTAAGGTTTGGAGGAGAGAGGAGGGGAGGAAAAGGAGAAAAAAGAAAAAAAAAAAAGGAAAAAAGAGCCCCGCAGCAATAGTCCTCCGCAAAGCTGCAGGAGATCCGTCGATTTCCTCAAGTTCCACTTCACGTTGCAAGGGACATATCCATCCCCAGACAACCATTTCACTTTATTTCACTGATTTTATGATCTTTTCCTGCAAAGGGAAGAAGAAGAAAAAAAAAAAAAAAAAAAGAGGCAGTTCGGCGAGCAGCCAACAGATGGCACACTATGTATGGAGAGGGAGCGGCTGCCGCTGCTGTCTGTATTTAACCTCGAACCTGGAGAGCGCCTGTGTTTCCTCTGCTGGGAATCTTCAGCTTCCAGGATTCAGGGGAGGTGGAGGGAGAAGGAGAAGCAGCCAGGTAGGGTGAGCGGATGTCACACTCCAACAAGCGAGCGACCGCCGCCGCTTTTTAGCCCGGAATGAGCCCGGGGATATATAGCTGTGACATTTCATCCGAGGGTCCCCCGCTTTCATTTTGTCTGCACAACATGTGGAGTTACGCCGCAAATCTGTGAACACGCCTCAAAATAATGGCCGCTCTGATGTCGCCAACAACTCACAGTGAGAATAAACGCAGCAGGTAGGATGGATTGTGTCCTGCCTGTTTATAATTTTTTTGGATCTCCAGAAAAAAAAAAAAAAAAAAAAGTCATTTCATACATCATCTTTAAACACATTTGTCATCGAGCAACCCCATTAATCCTGGCAAAAATTGTCTTTTTATGGGTGCTTCTGATTTTGTTTAATCTGCGCACATGCCCGCGCGGCAGTTTTATGTCTCCACCAAACAATTTCTTTTTGCCAGACGTGAGCGATTGCAGCGGCCCTCCCTCCTCCTCCTCCGAGCGGGTTAATTGGGAATCATTACATTATCATTATCACAAAAATACAACATGCGAGAATGTGAAACGGGCTCTCCTAGAATAGATTATGATTCATGATGTGCCAATATTACAGTTTATATTCACACATGTAATGAGCACAAGCTGATATGAATGTTTTAAAAATATCCAAAGCTTTGTGTTTTATCTCCCTCTCTAACAGCCACACAGCGCCGTCTCCCTCTTCTTTCTCTTTTTTTTTTTTCTTTCTAAATTTCATTGTACTTCCCCAAACTCTACAAGTGAATGGAAGTGTGTGATTACATTTGCTGTGGTGCAAACACTGAACGCACTCGCGCTGGATGTGGACATCGTCTCTGAGCGCTACACACTCTTCAAAGACACACACGCGGCGCGCGCCGGGCTACGAGACCACTGAAAATCAATGTGACAGGTTTCAGTCGTCCCTCAGTGTACACATCCCCTCTCAGACTCTCTCCTGACATCTGCTCGATTACCTCCTACAGCCACACACACACACGCGCGCGCGCGCACACACACACACACACACCCTCCCCGTGGCCGCTCTAAGCCCCTCTGAGCCATATGAAATGTAGTCGGTGCAGGAGAAACCAGATACTGCTGGCTGTGTCACATTGCGTTTGCCGCCACCCGTCAGAAGCGGGTCTGTTTGACTGCCAGACGTTATGACAGCGTCACTCATCCTCTCCAGGCCCAGGAGCAGGCTGCGGGACCGAGATGAGGAAGACGAGGAGGAGGAGGAGGGGAAGGAGGGGGGGGGGGGGGGGGGGGAGTAGACCTCGATCACCCCAGGCTGACTGGGAGGTGGCGAGGATGAGAGCGCCAGGAAAAAGGGACAGAAGTCTCTGATTCAGCTGGAGAGAGCAAACACGTTTCATGTTGCATTTCTGCAGCTGAAATTATTCAGGTTACAGCCTCTTCTGAAGCCGTGAGTCCCAGCTGAGGGGCCACCGGGGGGGGGGGGGCGGGGGTCACAGAGCCCTCTGGATGTTTTATGTTTTAAAAAATAGGTGAGCTCGCATTTAATTCATTTATGTCACAAAACTACTAATTTTAAATGTAATACGTTACAAACACAAACTGACTTTAAACCAGCCTATCGTGGCTCACTAATCTCTCCGTGTGTGTGTTTGTGTGAGAATGTTTCTGCTTTTTACTCTTTTGGGAACCGAAGTGTGTTTAAATGCTCACAATGTAGGGAGGAAAATACTGGGAGACACCTTCTGAGGTTAGACAAAGGTTAAGGCTGGGTCGAGTTTAGAGCGAGTCTGCTGGAAGTGAGTCAATATCATGTCCCCGGAAGGTGTGTATATGTGTGTGTATCTGTGTGTGTGTATTCTTGGTTATCTGTACTGGTGGGGACATAAGCTCATTGCACAGCAACCCGTGGGGACACCTGCAACCACAGGGACAAAACAAAGGAAAAAGATGAATGAACTAAAAAAACAAAAAAAAAATCTGAAGAGAGGAGAAGTTTTAAAGTCAAGCTAAGCTCAAGGTTTAGAGTTACGGGTTAGATCTGAGCAAGTAGTACCGCTGAGTTTGAAGTCATTCTGCAGGAAAAATTAATGTAAATCAATGCAATGTCCTCAGAAGCTATGGAAAGGTGTGTGTGTCTGACTCTGTGTGTGTGCGCGTGCTCGAGGATTTGACAGCTGGCAAGTTGATGATTGAGCTTATCCAGTCACACTTTCATTTTATTATTTCATTTTATTCACATTTACCTTTTATGTTTTCTTAGCCTGAGCTGCAGGATGTCAGGCCAGAAGGAACGCAGATAAAGCCGGCTACTAACACTCATACATGACAGTCAAGGACACACACACAGGCTCGTGCACGCGCGCGCGCGCACACACACACACACACACGTAGAGGAACACAGGTGTACAGTTAGACGGAGCTGCGCCTCATGCCCGGCGGTGTGACGGCAGCACCGGTTTGTCAGGAGGTCTGACAGCGCCGTGAGCTCCCATGTGGCCGCAGAGCTTCCAGACAGCAGGGCGAGAGGAGGCCTGGACAGCAGCACCTCACGCCCTCTCGCCCCCTCACACACACACACACACACACACACACACACACACACACACACACCCTCCCGAGCCTGGCCTCCTTCCTCACCTGGACAGCAACCCTCGGAAGAGCCGGGCGGGATGAGCGCTGACGGACAGGCCGTCTCCGGTGTGGACCCCGGGCCCCGTCACGGACAGACAGCTCGCTGTGACAGAAGGCAGCCGAGAAGGAAACACTCTCTAAGTGGTAATCCTCCACATACTTTGGGCTTTTTTTTGTTGTTTGTTTGTTTGTTTGTGAGTCTTTTCCAACTTCTGGATGACTTTGACTTCACTTTTAGTCTTTTTTACTGTTCACAACAAAACCCTCAAAGACGGGCTGGAAGGAAGAGGCTGGAACTGAAGTAAACACAAAGCTTTACCACTTCACAGTTTGTTTGAAAACAATAAAATCTATAAAATGAATTCAATCCTGTAAAGATAATCCAGGGTAAGGGGGGATATGTAAACTAGTGGAAGATATATCCTCCAAATCCACCCAGTAAATCTTCATTTATTCCAGTTATCTAAAATATTGATCTTTATTGAGCTTTTTGTTGTTTGACTGATTGAGAGTTAATGAATATATGTTTAGCAGATTAAGAAGTACTCAGAAACTTATATTAGTGATTAACTTGTCCAAATCTTTTCAGATTATTTCCAAAATGAGTGAAACTTTCCTAGATATCTCTAAAAAGTTGTTCTCAGATTATTTATCAACCAATTTATTTGACAGCTACTTTGAACTCTACTGCAGGTGGAGTTTTGTAAAAGGTACCGGCATTGAGGACAAGAAAGGAAATATGGGAGATAATGGAACAGGGTTTTTTTGTTTTTTTTTTTACTTTTACAGGTTGAACAGAAAGTTTAGAGAAACACTTATCTTACAAAAAAATCACAAAGCAAGAACGGATTAAATATGTGGGCACTGTAGAAATGTGATTCTTGAGAGCCACATGGTGATTAAATACATCTATGTCAAGGCTCTTTGAGATCTCTAGCTGTTAATTCAATGCACAGGATTATTTGTGTTTCTTTAATTTGAATCAAAATGCCTGCGTTTGATTGATAAAATTCTGCTGTTAACTCATTGTTCTATGAAACTGATTCAAATGCTGCAGAAATAGTTGCATATATATACATGCATAGTTGTCTTGACTTGATCCGTCCGTCACATAAGCAACATATTTTACTTCTTGTTATGAAGCGAAGTGTTTTCCTTCCTGCATCATGTTGTCTGCACGTAAAGCCTCCAGCTCGAACACACAAAAGAATCAACAGCTTAGAGAAAATACTTCATGAACGGATTCGCTTTGCATGCAAAGGGCGGATGTGCACTCTGGATGCGAGCGGTGTGTGTTGGAGGACGGCGGCCTGCATTCTGCACACTTCACTCTGTTCTGCTGTCAGTCTCCCTCATAGCCATTCTCTGTATCACTAGCTCAGAAATGGAGGCCCTCCGCTATGAATGATTAATAAACAAACCTATTAACAATGCGGCAGACATTCCACAAAAGGTTCATTTTCCCAAATACAATCTCCCTTTTGTTAATAATGTCCATTAATCATGTGAGGACGTCACTTAACGCAAGGTTAATGAAACACTGCTAATGCCGGGCTAATCTATCCGCAGTCAGAAAGCCACTGTAAGTGTAATTCCGAACCCCCTCCGAACCGTTTGCCCGGGGATCCTCGCCGCCGTGATTGATGGATGCGGGACAGGGGGATGTCCATTACTTTAAAGTGGAACACAGAGGCGGGATGTGGGGGTCAGCTGGGGGCCGAGCTCGGGAAGCTTTACCTGTCCGATCGGCTAATGAACCGCTGACAAGATATATGGGGACACTTTGGGGGAGAATTTAACTATGACATAACAACTTGATAATGGATTCGCAGCCATCCGTTCCCGGCGGCCTCGGCGGCGACTCCGCCGGGCGCGAGCGCTCCGTTAGCGTCGACGCCGCCCGACGTCTGTTCTCCAGCTGTCAGCCTGACCTATTAAACGGCGTATTATTTTTTCATGCGCGTGTTTTGTGTCTGTGTAAGCATGGCGTGGCGTAAAGCACAACATTAGCAGAGATGTTTATTGTAATGTGAGTGTCTGGTGCCAGCTGAGCTGAGCTGCAAGCTGTTTGGAGAGGCGGATGACTGTTTGATTGTTTGATGACAATGTGAGCCTCGCATCGCTCTTTCCTTTCGTCTGCGTCTCTGAAGAATGCTGACATTAAATGTTTGATGTTGGCACGCACAACTGATGTACAAATAAAACCCTCACCGGTGAGACACGAGGGTTTTTTTTTTTCTTTTTTCTTCTTCTTCTTCCCCTTCTTGCATTTTGACAATACATTTGTTGTTTCTGTTGTATCCGGATTCGATTCAAGTTTTACCTTTTCCCCCTTTTGTTTAAAAGTTTGGATTGTTTTTCTTTTTTTTTTCTTTTTTTTTTTTGCCTCTTTTCTTTTTCTTTCTGTTCTTGAACCAGAAGAAGTCACCAGAAAAATCCAGCCGGCGCTGCATATGAATTTAGGAATAGCTGTTTTCCACCTGAACAGCTCTTGGTTTCTAATCGGAGGGAGTACGCCGCATGACGCTGTAATGCCACCGAGTGGAGGTGGTGCTGGTGGGAGAGAGGCAGGTCAATATGAGTCCTAATAAAGCGTGAGTTCATTTCCCTGCTGCCCCCCCCCCGCCCGCCTCCTCCCCACCGACCACCCCATATACAAGTCAAATCGGCTTTTTGCCTCCCAAAGCCCTGTGATTTATGACCTGGCTCCATTGACCAGACCAGCTAGTTTTCATTTTTGTTAAATCGCGTGGCCCCTTAAATGAAAGTATTGATTTAAAGTCAGCTTACTGAGGATTTAATTTGTATTTGGAAAATTAAAGCAGGTAACGCTTTATAATTTCACACTACACCGGAGTAGAAGCAGTTATCCCCTTATCCCCGGACCCCGAGCGCACCTATTCCCCCCCTCCCCTCCTTTCATTTCTCCCTCCATCTGGTTTCACCGGCCACTTTGTGTGGCCGTTAATGAATTCTGGACAGCGAGAAGAGGGATTTATAGCCCTGGGACTGCGGCCTGGACTGTCCCATACGTCGCCGTCCCCCTTTGTTCAGAGCTGCTGCCACAGCACATCGGCCCCGAGCCGCTGTCTCCTCCGCTGATTCCCCCTGACCTTGACTGGAATCCATGGAGTCAAAGCGTTTTCAGAAAAGTTTTGCGTTTTCACTTGAAAACTGTGTAAACGGGGCGTTTGTCAGGTCAGCTATCTCCTCGTCCTCTCATCCCGCGTCGCTTTATTTGTTTATTCGCTGGCTTTTTGTCATCACTGCTCCACTTTTCCACCAAACTTGCGGCGCAGGGGGGCGGCGGTGATGTATCGAGTCAGAGAAACAGCGAGAGGCATCATCCCACGCCGAACGCATTCTGGTATTTTCAAAATATCACCAGCTATTTGTTGCGCTCTCCATCACGCGTGATTCCTACCCGACACCCTCGGCGGAACCCGGAGGAACGACGCTCCTCACCTTTTCAAAAAAAAAAAAAAAAAAAATTACACTTGCAGGCTGACAGAAATTACAGCCGGAGGCGCGCTGACATATTTGTTGCTGATTGTCCCTCATTTGCAGGTGGGAGGAAGACGCGCTCACTGTCACCCCCGTCTCCAGCTTTGTCTCCAGGTCTGCTTCCTCTGCGCTGACACTGTGGCAGCGCCGCCCCCCCCCCCCCCCCCCCCCCCACCCCCACCCCCCCACGCCGCCACCCTCACCCCTCACCCTGCCATAAGCTCCTTCACCAAGCCCCTCATTAACCCCCCCACCGCCACTCCCTGGCATTGAAAAGGCGCTGTCTTTAAACCTGTCCCCGCGTCTTGGCTGCAGTCTTGAACAGTGCGGCTGTGGGCGGATGGGTGGATCCCCGCTCGCCGTGCCCCCGCACTGACTGTTTTATATTATATTTAGTAATAATCACAGTTATCGCGCCTCCTCCTCCCTCTTCCTTTTTGTTAGAGCCTCCCGCTAGCGGGGCGGTGGGACGGCATGGCTGTCTCCCTGGCCTCCTCACCTCCGAGAAAAGAGGCCGTGTGCGTCGCTCAGCCTCCATAAAGGAGAGGGAGGAGCGGCGGGTGGGGGTGGGAAGCGCTAGGGTGTCATTAACTCCTTTCTTCTCCCCAGGAGGAAACAGCCGTTTGACTACCATGATCCTGACCCCCTCCCACCACCACCCCTCGTCTCATCCCATCCTCTCCAGCAGCACCCCCTGTTTTTTTTTTTTTTTTTTTGTCGTCCTCCCCAGCGTCTTCACCCCATTCTCGCTTCCTTCCATCCCGGCGACCCCTGAAAGGCACCCCCCCCCACCCCCAGGGGCCCTCCATAACTGTTTATTAACACGTCTTTGACTTCATGAGACTCTTTAAATGGCGCTCACCCCTCCACCCACGTCACTCCAGGCCCCGAGCTTTCCCTTTCATTACCGCAGACCTGTTACAGCTCCCGCTTCTCTAACCTTTGAGCTCACGTCTTGCGAGGGAATTTTCCCCCTCTGCGTACTTTTTTTGTCACACTTATTTCATGCTGTACTTCCATGGATTCGAGGCAAACTCAGCTTTCCCGCTTTCCCTCCATCAGGCCTCACGAGAACCCGTTAAATTACAGTTTAGGCGGGAAAAGGTAAATTAAATCATCTCAGACATCTTTCCAGAAGACTCAGTAAAGCAAAGTGTGGAATCAGTCAATCACAGGGCTTAAATAACATCCTAAGTTTCAGAAAAGATGGGACACGATCTCAAACCTAAATATGGACAGAAATAATTGATTTAAAAATGACTCATCTCAATATTCCATTGTGAACTGTACACAAACAACATATCAGAAGTTCAAATCGAGAAAAAAAAGTCAGATTTCACCTTTATGTTTCAGATAAAATCTGTAAAAGTTGAGTACAACTAATGCGGGTAGCTGCTCATTTTCCCCAAAAAGTATAAAATGAGAATCCTAGAGAGGTTTAGTCATTTGTAAGTTATCTTATCTTGAGGCTATTTACAATTAATTAGAGTTTGAATGACCAGTAATCTGTCTCTCATATACAAAGTGTCTGCTAAGACAGCTGAATCAATAAAAACGGCAATGAGAGACTCGTCATGTCTTCCTTTCCAGGAATAAAAGTGCCACTCTTTGAAATTCTCGGTGCGGTTTACAGTAAATTTAGCTCATTTTGGGAAACAGTTCAAAGTATGTATGTGGGATTCGTCTTTCTCAAGACTTTCTGTAAACATCCTCCATCAGGGACTCGAGGCCTGCTGTCTGTCAGGTCTGGCTTTGATTGTGTCTCTCTGCGAGTATAGAGGAAGTTGTGACTGCTTGGGACAATCCAGGACAGTAGTCGCTCGTCTGACTGTATGGACGTCCCACAGGGAGCTCGCACAAGGGTCTCCGGGCCGGGGCTCATATCTCTCCCCTCCCATAAACATCACAGAGAGCTGATGTCTTTAAAAAAAAAAAAAAAAAAAAAAAGGCCCCTGAATGACATCTGGGAGTGCGGGAACACTGTGATTAATCACCGAGTTGATTCTCATGGAAATCACCCGGGGTCGACGCAGAAAGGGAGGAGGAGGAGGAGGAGGAGCCCGAAAACCGTGTGAAACCGACTCGGGCCAAATACACAGAGATGATTGCTCACAAGGGGGATTTTTTTTTTTTTTTTTTTTTTTTTTTTATGCTATCAAAAAGAGGATTGTGCCGGGCACAATGGCCGCCAATGTTTGCCTCGATATTGGGAATCTATAGCCAGTAAATTGGCAGATGAGGTCAGAGTGGAGGAAACGTCTGGCGAACAGGTTGATGAGATGACACTTAAATCATCTCCTAATCATGTGCTCTGTTAAAATAAAACAAAGGAAAGACACATGGATTAGTTTATATCGAAAAGTAAAAAAATAAATAATAAAAAAAAAACGCCGAAAGCAGTGCAACATGTGACTGAATGAGCACCATCAATTAAACACACAGCGGTTGTCCTCAGAAATAAGTGCTGGGTTGTAAACATGGGATTATACTTGATTTAATGGGGATGTTGGGTGAAGAATCAGTGGCTCTGATTTCCCACAGGAAAAAAAAAAAAAAAAAAAAAAAAAACTGTTGTAAATGCCGGGCATGTACCAGCTCAAGTGATTCATCCGTGGGATCATTCAAATAAACAGATCTCAATGATAAATGCAGGCGTCGGAGAGACAGAGACAGATGTGCCATCCTGGAAAAAAAAAAAAAAAGAAAAAGAAAAAGGTGTGAGCTGCGTTTGAGGAACGGCGGAATTCACAACGCTACCTCTTCATAACAAAGCCTTGGAAAGTTGAGGCTGACACCTCCGAAAAAAATGAATGAAAGTTCAATGGTGCTCTGAATGTTTGTCAGGAGCTGCAGTTTATACTGTTTGGCATAACTGCCTTCCTCCAGCCATAAGTCTGTGCCAGCATTAAAAACAAATAGCTGGACAGGAGGGGGGAAAAAAAAGCCGGGGAAGGAGGAAATTTGCCCGAGTGAGGAATTGATTTTGTCTGGCCCAGGAGAGTACTTCATTCTTGGTCACGGCGGCAGGAGGGCTCAGAGACGTGTTTTACTAACAGGAGAGCAAAGGCACCCATGCAAAACTATTTTTTAACAGCGCCGGGAAAAATCACCCACTCCTCTGCACCATTTTTTCCCCTCTTCTTTACAGATGACACAATACTTTCCAGTCACTCGTCACCGCCGGCACCTCATGGCCACTTCTCAGATTTAAAGCTGCAGTGGTGCAACATGCCATCTTCTGCTCGGCGAGGCAGGGGGGCGGGCGAGGCGAGGGAGGGGACGTACACTTGCCGGTTTAGATTTACAGTAAAAGTGAGCACAGGACTCTCAGAGAAACAGACGCGATTTCCCACCGGAGGCGTATCTGTCAGCGCCGACATCCCTCCTCCTCAAAGTTCGCGTGGCTCGGCGAGCTCCCGCGCTTTTCGTTGTTGCGTATGATTTGCAACGGGCGATTGATTTCGATTTGCAACGATTATGGCGAACGATAACACCCCCCCCCCCCACCTTCGTACAATCGAACGCCTCCTTTTCTTACTCTATCAAAACGGCGGATACAGACACGGCGTACGCTCCGGCTGTCACCGTTTCTGTCCACCTCAGCAGAAGCAGCTGGTTTTATAGTTTGGGGGGGGGGGGTGCTGCTTGGTAAGGAGCGGAAAATGTGAATAAGCGAATTTGGAAAAGCCCGACTCTCCTCTGCAGTGCTAATTTAGTGTGAGAGCTAAGTGGCTCATTTTTATGTGAACACCATTGTGTTCCTAACTGTGCAGCAAACAATCGCCGTTCCAAGGCAAAGAATGACACAATGTGAACAATGGAACAATGAGGGTCTTTTTTCCTCTCTCTGTTGCCGCCTGAAGGGGGGAAAAAAAGCACCTTAAAAACACAACAACAATGAAAAAAGGGAAATATGGGCTGGTGTAATTGTTTTCTAAGGCTGTGATTTGGATTTGGATATGTTAAGTATTGTTTCTTTTTTAGCAGGGATGATGCACAAAAGAAGGTGAAGTGTGTCTGTTACACATGCTCCCTCCAATAAGAAAAAAAAATAAAGAAAGAAAGAACACACTCAGGTGCACGTATACAGACCGAGGGCGAGCCGGCGGCCGCCTGTTGTCGTGTGTGTTAGTGTGTATGTTGACAGGGATCAGCGATGGGTGTTAAAACATTTCAGGGCGCCGCTCTCCCCACAGCCGCGGCGTCGGCAGTGTGAGAGCTGCCACTGAGCAGCCTAACCTGACACTATCTATCACGGGGAGCATGCAGGAGTCAATGCTACACTGCACACACCGACACACAATCTCCCTCACTGTCTGCTGCACTCTGTCTCACTTCTTCTGCCGCTTGGCTATTTCACCCCCCCCCCCCCCCCCCCCCCTCCTCTCTCTCTGTATTTATGTATGTCTCTTTGTCCCTTGGCTTCTGCTCCTCCAGGAGACAGTGAAATTCACACACGTGCACATGCACATTAACACACACACACACACACAGATATAGTCTCAGGGATTCCTGGAAGTCTTGCATGTGAGTCGTAAATCAAAATGATCATATCAGTCTTGCGCACAAAGCCGTATTTATTGCGAGGAGTGATGATACAATAGATTTCATCCTCCCTCGTGCTCTCTTCGGCAACACGTTATCAGCCGGTGTATCAAACTTTCCGTGTGTGTGTGTGTGTGTGTGTTTGATCGTGCTCTCAAAGCCACCCAACAAACTCGTCACTCTTTCCAAAACCGGCGGCGTCCCAGGTGGTGGCTCGGGCCCACATCTGTTTGTGATATACGCTGAAACGCAACACCTCAGCGGAGCAGTCCGGTGTCAGACACGAAAAAAAAAAATCCACACGTCGTTCTTTCCCAGCAGGTCTTGCTCTTAACTGGCTGCAACCACACACCTCCCCACCCCGAACGCCCCTTTTTCCTTCAGACTCTCGCCCCGCGAACATGGACAGCCCATAATAGCAGACATGAATCTGTGTCTCCCCTTGCTCCAAACAGATGCCGGCTGTCCATAAATCACATGCCTGCATTTTGTTGAGGAGAACAAAAAGCGTTGTTTCAGTGGGCCCGGTAATAATCCCCGCGCCCCGTGTTGTGTTTTGTCTCTGGGCCGGCTCTCGTCTCCCCTCTCCTCTGTCACACTCCGGCTTCTCCACATGCATTACAATAGGGGCAGCCAGGTGATGAATATTTGTGTCTGGCCTGCCGTTAAGATTTCATTAATCACCCCGAGACTTGAGAGCGGAGCGGCGTACCTGGCCGGCCGGCCGGCAGCGGGGGCCTCTGTGTACAACCTCCTGGGGACGACGCGCAGCCATGTTTGTGTTGTGTTGTGGCAAAGGCTTATTTGTTGTATTTGTCTCTTCCCGTCTCTTTTCTGTCTCTTTGTGTTCGCGCTGCCAAGTAACATTGTTTTCACTGCTCCAAAACAGGGATGTTAGAGGGAATCTGCTGAAAGGAGCAGAAACACAAGTGTTTTTTTTATTCTCCAGGAGAACATTATACCAATGAAACATCAGCAGATGTATCATCAATACAGGCTATGCAGCAGACTCTACCAACACCTGTCCTTAGTACACTCTACTCGACCTTCGAACCTTTTCTCAAGCCTTCGTTTCAGAAAAGTTTCGTCTTCTTCTTTGCTTTTCTACACGAGAAAATCACAGAACAAAACGCTCCAGCTCAAACATATAAAGACTTATAGCTCATTTTCATGAATAAAAATGCCTCCTTCCTTTGCTTTGTGTCTCTTTAGATCACTTCAGATTCGTTCAGTTTGTTTCCTGACGGTTTGTTTTGCAGCAGGTGGGGAGTACAGCTTGTCCTCCAATAGCAGGGCTGGTTATCTTATCTTGCCCACATTGTCTGAAGTAAGTGCTTGAGTGTCAAAAGATGAAAAAGAGAGTCCATTTAAAGCACTCCAGAAGTACTTTCATGCTTTACATTGGTGAAACTCGATCACATAGCACTTCTTAGAAATGGAGGAGTTGATCGGTTCACCGCTGTGGAGCAGATTTATTTGTCTAAAACACCAGTTGCTAAGAAAACCGTCACGCTTTTAATGAAATGTTATTAATTATACAGAGATAACTCGGTCAAGTTGCCTTAGAATTCCAGGATGCATGGTTTCCTCAGTGTGTGGCGGAAAGATAATTACTCCAAACTATTCCAATCAACACCTGCTGTGTAGGTTTTGTTAAATCAGCAACCTGCTTGGTAGGATGATAAACATTCAGCAAGAGCTGAATTCTGTACAAGAATAGATTATATGTAGCCAGAAATTAAAAAAAAAACAAAAAAAAAAACATTGCACGTCTCGCTTACTACCTTTATTTCCAGCTGTTTGGTGCAGCTGCTCAGGTGATAACCAAGACAGAGAGAAACCATCACCCCGGCGAACAGGAAGCCGGAGGTGAATCATTTCCTCCTGCCTTTGTGCGAAAGCAGATAAGTTGGATACTAAAAGTTATCACTTGAAGCTTTATGCGGCCCGTTGCTGTGTTGTCAATCCTTTGTAATGGTCGGAGCGAACTAACCCGGCTTCCGCAGGAGAAACAGAAACCCGCAGTGGTGGAGCGGTCCCTGGAGGAGCGGCTGCTGCAAGACGACTCTGTTTAGTGAAGATTCGTTCATATTTCAACATCGTCACATCATTTCAGTATAATTTACTGTATCATGTTGGAGCAACCAATCAAATCAGTGGTGAATGATGGCTCCAACATCCTGAAAAGATAATCTCGCCCCTGGATACTGCCGAGTGGTGTGTTTCAGCGTGGATTTGGAAGTGGCTGTACGTAATACTGACCGGAAAATAAGCAGGTCCACACTGGACAGTAAAAGAAAAGGAGACGACGTTCAGGTTGCACGTTATCTTCAAAATCCATTTTCGTGGTTCGAGGCAGAACGGCACAAGAGCTCATTCGGTGTTCAAACCCGCCCCGCCGCCGTCCGCCGTGGCGCTCTGTGGCCTGTTGAGCTTTCTGTGGAGAGTCGGCGCTGCCTGTGATGGTCAAGCCTTTTAAATCCCCCCTCGGTGTGTCAGCCACTCAAAGTCAATAGACTGGCCCTTAGACCTATTTTCCCCTTGTCAGCAGTTGAATAACCACATAATTGCTTATAATTTCTACTCTCAGATGTGTCACACTCACTTAACATTACAATAATCATATCAAAAACTTCAATAGTGCAATATTCTGACGTACCATTAGACTCCATTACTATTATTTTATATTGCATATGTCAATCAGTACGTCGTATCCCTTATTTACAACACTGTGAAATTTTACCACTTTTATAGCTCCCATAATATTCATAATACATTTCAATATGCTTCTTTTTTTTTATCACTCCAAACTTTCTTTTTGCCACTTCCCCTCAAGACTGTGCAGCGCTGATACAATAGCTCAACTGAACCTGAACTTAAAACTTTTACCAAAATATGACTCCAGGCACACCACGCCACTGCTGTCTTCTCTCTCTCTCTCTCTCTCTTCTCTTTTTTTCCTCCCTTGTTCAACACCTCTCTTCCTTTTTTTACGGCTCTGGCGAGGGAGTAACAGATGGAGAGACAGAGTGCGGGGATGATGAGGACGTAAAATGTGCAGCGTTTACTCATTCGCTTCTTTATTGTCTTTCGCTGCAGGAGCAGGGGAGTGAGGGAGCGGGCGGAAAAAAACAAACCGGTGGGTACAAGGACACGGGCCTCCCGAGCCTCATTCGCCAGCCAATCGGCCTTGATGGGATCCACCAGCTGCCAAGGATGCGGCGGCGCCGTCTCCCCGTCTCCCCGCCTCGGCCGAGCCTCTCTCAATCTGCCCCGGCTTCCCCCACCTGTTCTCCCACTGTCACTCAATTTCTGCTCTCTTTTTTCTGTCTATTTGCCCCCCCCCCCCCCCCCCCCCCCCACCCCACACTTTCCTTTCTTCCTGCCTGTGATGCGGAGTGGTGATGGATAGACATGTGCCGGCGTACAGAGGAACCTATTTGGACTGGTGTGTCAGCCCATCTTTATCAAATGTTGCAGAGGTATATTCTCCTGCTATGCTTCATTACTCTGGAATGGCGGGCCCTGAAATGTTTGACTGCTCTGTCTTCTCTCCTCCTCTCCCCCCTCCCTCTCCCCCCTCCCTCTCATTTAGTGGCTGTGAGCTGTGGTATTGGCGCTGTGGAGTGAGTGCGAGCGCTGCCGGTCCGCTCCGCCGGCCGGCCGGGGGAAGGCGGCCGTGCCTCAGGGAGGGGTGGGGGTGGGGGGGTGGGGGGGGGGGGGGGGGTGGATATCGATCCCGAGGTGCTAACGAAGCCCCTCCCCCCCGCTTCAGCCCATCCTCATGACAACCGGATGCCGCG